>NC_133331.1:0-22500 GCF_042186555.1 Aquarana catesbeiana
TCTCTATCCTCATCTGTCCATCTATGTCTGGAGGTACCCTACACCCCATCCCTCCCCCTCTATATCACTGTCCTCATCTGTCCATCTATGTCTGGAGGTACCCTACACCCCATCCCTCCCCTCTATCTCACTGTCCTGATCAGTCAATACATGTCTGGAGGAATCCTACACCCCCATCCCTCCTCTCTATCTCACTGTCCTCATCTGTCCATCTATGTCTGGAGGCCCCCTACACCCCCATCCCTCCCCTCTATCTCCCTGTCCTCATCTGTCCATCTATGTCTGGAGGCACCCTACACCCCCATCCCTCCCCTCTATCTCACTGTCCTCATCTGTCCATCTATGTCTGGAGGTACCCTACACCCCTATCCCTCCCCTCTATCTCACTGTCCTCATCTGTCCATCTATGGTCTGGAGGTACCCTACACCCCCATCCCTCCCCTCTATCTCACTGTCCTCATCTGTCCATCTATGTCTGGAGGGCCCCCTACACTCCCATCCCTCCCCTCTATATCACTGTCATCACCTGAGCGTCTATGTCTGGAGGCACCCTACACCCCATCCCTCCCCTCTATCGCACTGTCATCTGTCCATCTAGGTCCCTGGAGGTATCCCTACACCCCCATCCCTCCTCTCTATCTCACGGTCCTCATCTATCCATCTATGTCTGGAGGCACCCTACACCCCCATCCCTCCCCTCTATCTCACTGTCATCACCTGAGCATCTATGTCTGGAGGTACCCTACACCCCCATCCCTCCCCTCTATCTCACTGTCCTCATCTGTCCATCTATGTCTGGAGGCCCCCTACATCCCTATCCCTCCCCTCAATCTCACTGTCCTCATCTGTCCATCTATGTCTGGAGGCACCCTACAACCCCCCATCCCTCCCCTCTATCTCAGTGTCCTCATCTGTCCATCTATGTCTGGAGGAACCCTACACCCCCATCCCTCCTCTCTATATCACTGTCCTCATCTGTCCATCTATGTCTGGAGGCACCCTAAACCAACATCCCTCCCCTCTATCTCTCTGTCCTCATCTGTCCATCTATGTCTGGAGGTACCCTACACCCCATCCCTCCCCTCTATATCACTGTCCTCATCTGTCCATCTATGTCTGGAGGTACCCCTACACCCCCATCCCTCCCCTCTATCTCACTGTCATCACCTGAGCATCTATGTCTGGAGGTACCCTACACCCCCATCCCTCCCCTCTATCTCACTGTCCTGATCAGTCAATACATGTCTGGAGGACACCTACACCCCCATCCCTCCTCTCTATCTCACTGTCCTCATCTGTCCATCTATGCCTGGAGGCCCCCTACACCCCCCTCCTCCCCTCTATCTCCCTGTCCTCATCTGTCCATATTGTCTGGAGGTACCCTACACCCCCATCCCTCCCCTCTATATCACTGTCCTCATCTGTCCATCTATGTCTAGAGGTACCCTACACCCCCATCCCTCCCCTCTATATCACTGCCCTCATCTGTCCATCTATGTCTGGAGGTACCCTACACCCCATCCCTCCCCTCTATCTCACTGTCCTCATCTATCCATCTATGTCTGGAGGCACCTACACCCCCATCCCTCCCCTCTATCTCACTGTCCTCATCTGTCCATCTATGTCTGGAGGCACCCTACACCCCCATCCCTCCCCTCTATATCACTGTCCTCATCTATCCATCTATGTCTGGAGACCCCCTACACCCCCATCCCTCCCCTCTATCTCACTGTCCTCATCTGTCCATCTATGTCTGGAGGCCCCCTACACCCCCATCCCTCCCTTCTATCTCCCTGTCCTCATCTATCCATCTATGTCTGGAGGTACCCTACAACCCCCATCCCTCCCCTCTATCTCACTGTCCTCATCTGTCCCATCTATGTCTGGAGGCCCCCTACACTCCCATCCCTCCCCTCTATATCACTGTCATCACCTGAGCGTCTATGTCTGGAGGCACCCTACACCCCCATCCCTCCCCTCTATCTCACTGTCATCTGGTCCATCTATGTCTGGAGGTTACCCTACACCCCCATCCCTCCTCTCTATCTCACTGTCCTCATCTATCCATCTATGTCTGGAGGCACCCTACACCCCCATCCCTCCCCTCTATCTCACTGTCATCACCTGAGCATCTATGTCTGGAGGTACCCTACACCCCCATCCCTCCCCTCTATCTCACTGTCCTCATCTGTCCATCTATGTCTGGAGGCCCCCCTACATCCCTATCCCTCCCCTCAATCTCACTGTCCTCATCTGTCCATCTATGTCTGGAGGCACCCTACACCCCCATCCCTCCCCTCTATCTCAGTGTCCTCATCTGTCCATCTATGTCTGGAGGAACCCTACACCCCCATCCCTCCTCTCTATATCACTGTCCTCATCTGTCCATCTATGTCTGGAGGCACCCTAAACCAACATCCCTCCCCTCTATCTCTCTGTCCATCATCGTCCATCTATGTCTGGAGGTACCCTACACCCCATCCCTCCCCTCTATATCACTGTCCTCATCTGTCATCTATGTCTGGAGGTACCCTACACCCCCATCCCTCCCCTCTATCTCACTGTCATCACCTGAGCATCTATGTCTGGAGGTACCCTACACCCCCATCCCTCCCCTCTATCTCACTGTCCTGATCAGTCAATACATGTCTGGAGGAACCCTACACCCCCATCCCTCCTCTCTATCTCACTGTCCTCATCTGTCCATCTATGCCTGGAGGCCCCCTACACCCCCATCCCTCCCCTCTATCTCCCTGTCCTCATCTGTCCATATATGTCTGGAGGTACCCTACACCCCCATCCCTCCCCTCTATATCACTGTCCTCATCTGTCCATCTATGTCTAGAGGTACCCTACACCCCCATCCCTCCCCTCTATATCACTGCCCTCATCTGTCCATCTATGTCTGGAGGTACCCTACACCCCATCCCTCCCCTCTATCTCACTGTCCTCATCTATCCATCTATGTCTGGAGGCACCCTACACCCCCATCCCTCCCCTCTATCTCACTGTCCTCATCTGTCCATCTATGTCTGGAGGCACCCTACACCCCCATCCCTCCCCTCTATATCACTGTCCTCATCTATCCATCTATGTCTGGAGACCCCCTACACCCCCCATCCCTCCCCTCTATCTCACTGTCCTCATCTGTCCATCTATGTCTGGAGGCCCCCTACACCCCCATCCCTCCCTTCTATCTCCCTGTCCTCATCTATCCATCTATGTCTGGAGGCACCCTACACCCCCATCCCTCCCCTCTATATCACTGTCCTCATCTGTCCATCTATGTCTGGAGGGACCCGACCCCCTCATCCCTCCCCTATATCTCACTGTCCTCATCTGTCCATCTATGTCTGGAGGCCCCCTACACCCCCATCCCTCCCTTCTATATCACTGTCATCACCTGAGCATCTATGTCTGGAGGCACCCTACACCCCCATCCCTCCCCTCTATCTCACTGTCATCTGTCCATCTATGTCTGGAGGTACCCTACACCCCCATCCCTCCTCTCTATCTCACTGTCCTCATCTATCCATCTATGTCTGGAGGCACCCTACACCCCCATCCCTCCCCTCTATATAACTGTCCTCATCTGTCCATCTATGTCTGGAGGCCCCCTACACCCCCATCCCTCCCCTCTATTTCACTGTCCTCATCTGTCCATCTATGTCTGGAGGCACCCTACATCCCTATCCCTCCTCTCTATCTCACTGTCCTCATCTGTCCATCTATGTCTGGAGGTACCCTACACCCTCATCCCTCCCCTCTATATCACTGTCCTCATCTGTCCATCTATGTCTGGAGGCACCCTAAACCAACATCCCTCCCCTCTATCTCTCTATCCTCATCTGTCCATCTATGTCTGGAGGTACCCTACACCCCATCCCTCCCCTCTATCTCACTGTCCTCATCTGTCCATCTATGTCTGGAGGTACCCTACACCCCATCCCTCCCCTCTATCTCACTGTCCTCATCTGTCCATCTATGTCTGGAGGCCCCCTACACCCCCATCCCTCCCCTCTATCTCTCTATCCTCATCTGTCCATCTATGTCTGGAGGTACCCTACACCCCATCCCTCCCCTCTATCTCACTGTCCTCATCTGTCCATCTATGTCTGGAGGCCCCCTACACCCCCATCCCTCCCCTCTATCTCCCTGTCCTCATCTGTCCATATATGTCTGGAGGTACCCTACACCCCATCCATCCCCTATATATCACTGCCCTCATCTGTCCATCTCTGTCTGGAGGTACCCTACACCCCCATCCCTCCCCTCTATCTCACTGTCCTCATCTATCCATCTATGTCTGGAGGCACCCTACACCCCCATCCCTCCCCTCTATCTCACTGTCCTCATCTGTCCATCTTTGTCTGTAGGCACCCTACACCCCCATCCCTCCCCTCTATATCACTGCCCTCATCTATCCATCTATGTCTGGAGACCCCCTACACCCCCATCCCTCCCCTCTATCTCACTGTCCTCATCTGTCCATCTATGTCTGGAGGCCCCCTACACCCCCATCCCTCCCCTCTATCTCCCTGTCCTCATCTATCCATCTATGTCTGGAGGGACCCGACACCCTCATCCCTCCCCTCTATCTCACTGTCCTCATCTGTCCATCTATGTCTGGAGGCCCCCTACACCCCCATCCCTCCCCTCTATATCACTGTCATCACCTGAGCATCTATGTCTGGAGGCACCCTACACCCCCATCCCTCCCCTCTATCTCACTGTCATCTGTCCATCTATGTCTGGAGGTACCCTACACCCCCATCCCTCCTCTCTATCTCACTGTCCTCATCTATCCATCTATGTCTGGAGGCACCCTACACCCCCATCCCTCCCCTCTATATCACTGAACTCATCTGTCCATCTATGTCTGGAGGCCCCCTACACCCCCATCCCTCCCCTCTATTTCACTGTCCTCATCTGTCCATCTATGTCTGGAGGCCCCCTACATCCCTATCCCTCCCCTCTATATCACTGTCCTCATCTGTCCATCTATGTCTGGAGGCACCCTAAACCAACATCCCTCCCCTCTATCTCTCTATCCTCATCTGTCCATCTATGTCTGGAGGTACCCTACACCCCATCCCTCCCCTCTATATCACTGTCCTCATCTGTCCATCTATGTCTGGAGGTACCCTACACCCCCATCCCTCCCCTCTATCTCACTGTCCTGATCAGTCAATACATGTCTGGAGGAATCCTACACCCCCATCCCTCCTCTCTATCTCACTGTCCTTATGTGTCCATCTATGTCTGGAGGCCCCCTACACCCCCATCCCTCCCCTCTATCTCCCTGTCCTCATCTGTCCATATATGTCTGGAGGTACCCTACACCCCATCCCTCCCCTCTATATCACTGCCCTCATCTGTCCATCTATGTCTGAAGGTACCCTACACCCCCATCCCTCCCCTCTATATCACTGTCCTCATCTATCCATCTATGTCTGGAGGCACCCTACACCCCCATCCCTCCCCTCTATCTCACTGTCCTCATCTGTCCATCTATGTCTGAAGGCACCCTACACCCCCATCCCTCCCCTCTATATCACTGTCCTCATCTGTCCATCTACGTCTGGAGGCACCCTACACCCCCAGCCCTCCCCTCTATCTCACTGTCCTCATCTGTCCATCTATGTCTGGAGGTACCCTACACCCCCATCCCTCCCCTCTATATCACTGTCCTCATCTATCCATCTATGTCTGGAGGCACCCTACACCCCCATCCCTCCCCTCTATATCACTGTCCTCATCTATCCATCTATGACTGGAAGAACCCTACACCCCCATCCCATCTAGCTCCCCCTTTAATATATATTACCAGCAACTGCTCCATCTCCTTTAGAAGATCTTCTATCCATCTTGATTTTTTTTTTACCTTCAGCGTGAATCGCATACTCCTCTTTTATCCATCTTGATGCTGAAGTCGGGGGGTCAGTCTAATGGGGCCCCTCAGATTTTTTCCTCAGGTTGTTCCTTCGTTCTGCTGAAAAGAGAATATTATTATGAGTTAGTGAGACTCACCAGTCATGGTTTAATGGTTCCCAGTCCAGTTTTATTTTTACAGACAAAGTACTTCCCACTATTCTCTCTGAATATGGACAAAGTTCCCGGCTGTTTGGACCTCACTGGCAGCTTGCTTGCTGCAGAGACTTCACTTCACAGTAATTCAGAAGTCTTAGAGTAAAAGATGAGCAGTGAGTGTGTGATGTGTGTGAGGGAGGACATGCTGGGGGGTCCCATGGGGGGGGGGGATACAAACTATCTCCAGCCCACCATTGTAAGAATACAAAAATATGACATTTATTATCCAGAAAACATTGTGAGTGCGGCCTGAGAAAAGGGTCATCGGGGGTCCTAAAATGTCACACTGTCTGGGGGCAATAAATCTCCTATTTCTGTATTATTACCATTCGGTGCTGGTGATAGTTTACATTCGGGACTATTCTACAGACAACGCCATCCTCCATTATTTATACCCTGACCCCCCCATACATACCCCGGCCACTATCACCCCCCCATTCCATCCCTCCATCAATACCTTCACTCATACACCCCCCAGCCACCATCACATCACCCCTCCATTCCACCCATACACCCTCCGGACACCATCGCCCCCCATTCCATCCCTCCATCATTACCTTCACTCATACACCCCCTCAGTCACCATCACATCACCCCTCCATTCCACCCATACACCCTCCGGCCACCATCACATCACCCCTCCATTCCACCCATACACCCCCCGCCACCATCGCCCCCCATTCCCTCGTCATCCCCTTTACCCATAACCCCCCCACCATCTTCCCCATCCCATCCCCTTATTGCCCCCATACACCCCCCGGCCACCACCCCCCCATCTACTGCCCTTTAACTATACAACCCTAAGGCCCCTATCACCCCCATTCCATCCTAATCCCCCCAAATAACTTCCCTTCCCCACGACCCCCATCACATGCCTTATTTTCCCACACACACCCATCACGCTCATTACATTTCCCTATTCCCCCCCAAACCCCCATACCATTCGACTAGTCTCCCCATACACCCCCAGGCCCTCATCACCCCATTCCTTCCACAAATACACTCCCAGACCCCCATTCCATCATGCTACTCCCCCCCATACAGCCCCCAGACCCCCATCTCCCCCCATTCCATCCCCTATCCCCCCATACACACACCCCGGGACCTCCATCTCCCCCCACTATATTCTCCTACTCCGCCCATACACACCCCCCGGGGCCTCCATCTCCCCCATTACATCCTCCTACTCCCCCCATACACCCCCCCAGGGGCCTCCATCTCCCCCATTACATCCTCCTACTCCGCTCCATACACACACCCCCAGAGCCTCCATCTCCCCCATTACATCCTCCTACTACCCCCATACACACCCCCCCGGGGCCTCCATCTATTCCATTACATCCTCCTACTCCCCCCAATACACACCCCCCAGAGCCTCCATCTCCCCCCACTATATCCTCCTACTCCGCCCACACACACCCCCGGGGCCTCTATCTCCCCCCATTACATCCTCCTATGCCCCCCTATACACACACCCCCAGAGCCTCCATCTCCCCCATTACATCCTCCTACTCCCCCCATACACACCTCCACGGGAACTCCGTCTCCCCCATTACATCCTCCTACTCCCCCCCATACACACCCCCCGGGGGCCTTCATCTCCCCCATTACATCCTCCTACTCCCCCCCATACCCCCCCCGGGGCCTCCATCCCCCCCATTACATCCTCCTACTCCCCACATACACCCCCCCCCGGGCCTCCATCCCCCCCATTACATCCCCTATCCCCCCATACCCACCCTAGACCTCCATCACCCCCATTCTATCCCCTATTACCCCCATATCAACCTCAGGCCCCCATTACCTCTATGCCATCCCCCTATTGCGCCAATTAACCCCCAGATCCCCATTCCATCTTCTTATTCACTCCATACACCCTGCCCAGGGGCCTCCATCTCCCCCATTACATCCTCCTACTCCCCCCATACAAACCCACCCGGGCCTCCATCTCCCCCATGACATCCTCCTACTCCCCCCATACACACACCCCGGGACCTCCATCTCCCCCATTACATCCTCCTACACCCCCCATACACACCCCCCCCAGAGCCTCCATCTCCCCCCAGAGGGAGTCATACCAGGTTCTGCCACCAGATGGCAGCATTATCATGTCATATATATATTGTGCTTAGAAATACGAAGTGCTACCACATTCATCCACAAGACGGCAGCAAAGTAGCAGCTATATTCTCTGTATAGACAATAAATGTGAGCGTTACCAGGATCAGCCAGCAGATGGCAGCATGGTGTTTGCATGAGATACAGCGCATGCCCAGTCCGCCGCCATTATATGGTGGAGAATTAATTAGGTCTTCAAGAAAATGGAGGCACGACGGGCTTTTCTGTTTAGTGTACTGCGCATGACCAGAACAGCTGCCATTTATCCGAGCAGTAAATAGTACTCTGGTCTTCAGTAATATGGCGCCGTGTTCATTATACTCATAGGGTTAGTTTCGCCCCGTCAGGCTCGATTTTCAGAAGGCAAACTGTAGAAGTTAGATGGAACACCAATCACTGTGCAGTGGGCGTGACCATGTCCGAGGGGACTTTATAGGGAGCCGTATTTTACAGGGGCGGGGATAGTTGCCAGGCTCCGCCCCCACCATTCTTATTGGACACTTCATAATGTTTCTTCGAGCCGGTGACGTCATTTTGTTATAGAGAAAATGACCCGAATGGAGATTACTTTCACATAATGACCCCGGAGCTACGAGAATCGGGCTCTACAGGACGACGAGGCCGCCATTTTACTGAAGACCTCCTCGTTTTATGTTTTATGAAATAGAGGGGACATGAGATTGAGACATGTCTGCTGTTGCCGCCATCATGTTGAGGTCCAAGAAATTAGTGTAATGAAAAATGGCGTCCAACGCATGCGCAGTATACGATTATAACACTCGCTATGCTGCCGCCTCCGTATCTGGTATGACTCTCTTATGTTACTATATTCAAAATATTACCGTCACTCTGCCACCCTGTGGTTGGACCTGGCATGACTCCCCTGTGTTACTATACATATAATATTACCGTCACTCTGCCCCCTTGTGGTTGTATCTGGTATGACTCCCCTGTGTTACTATACATATAATATTACCGTCACTCTGCCCCCTTGTGGTTGTATCTGGTATGACTCCCCTGTGTTACTATACATATAATATTATCGTCACTCTGCCCCCTTGTGGTTGTATCTGGTATGACTCCCCCTGTGTTACTATACATATAATATTACCGACACTCTGCCACTTTATGGTTGGATCTGGTATGACTCCCCCTGTGTTACTATACATATAATATTACCGACACTCTGCCACTTTGTGGTTGTATCTGGTATGACTCCCCTGTGTTACTATACATGTAATATTGCCGACACTCTGCCCCCTTGTTGTTTGACCTGGCATGACTCCCCTGTGTTACTATACATATAATATTACCGACACTCTGCCACTTTATGGTTGGATCTGGTATGACTCCCCCTGTGTTACTATACATATAATATTACCGACACTCTGCCACTTTGTGGTTGTATCTGGTATGACTCCCCTGTGTTACTATACATATAATATTACCGACACTCTGCCACTTTGTGGTTGGATCTGGTATGACTCCCCCTGTGTTACTATACATATAATATTACCGTCACTCTGCCTCCTTGTGGTTGTATTTGGTATGACTCCCCCTGTGTTACTATACATATAATATTACCGACACTCTGCCACTTTGTGGTTGTATCTGGTATGACTCCCCTGTGTTACTATACATATAATATTACAGACACTCTGCCACTTTGTGGTTGGATCTGGTATGACTCCCCCTGTGTTACTATACATATAATATTACCGTCACTCTGCCTCCTTGTGGTTGTATTTGGTATGACTCCCCCTGTGTTACTATACATATAATATTACCGACACTCTGCCACTTTGTGGTTGGATCTGGTATGACTCCCCCTGTGTTACTATACATACAATATTACCGTCACTCTGCCTCCTTGTGGTTGGACCTGGTATGACTCCCCTGTGTTACTATACATATATTACTGACACTCTGCCACTTTGTGGTTGGATCTGGTATGACTCCCCCTGTGTTACTATACATATAATATTACCGTCACTCTGCCTCCTTGTGGTTGTATTTGGTATGACTCCCCCTGTGTTACTATACATACAATATTACCGTCACTCTGCCTCCTTGTGGTTGGACCTGCTATGACTCCCCTGTGTTACTATACATATATTACTGACACTCTGCCCCCCTTGTGGTTGTATCTGGTATGACTCCCCCTGTGTTACTATACATATAATATTACCGTCACTCTGCCTCCTTGTGGTTGGATCTGGTATGACTCCCCCTGTGTTACTATACATATAATATTACCGTCACTCTGCCTCCTTGTGGTTGGATCTGGTATGACTCCCCCTGTGTTACTATACATATAATATTGCCGTCACTCTGCCTCTTTGTGGTTGGATCTGGTATTCCTCCCCCTGGGCCTTCATCTCCCCCATTACATCCTCCTACTTCGCCCCATACAGCCCCCCGGGGCCTCCATCTCCCCCATTACATCCTCCTACTCCCCCAATACACATCCCCCACCAGGGCCTCCATCTCCCCTATGACATCCTCCTACTCCCCCCAAACACCCCCCCAGGGGCCTCCATCTCCCCCATTACATCCTCCTACTCCCCCCATACAAACCCCCCGGGGCCTCCATCTCCTCCATGACATCCTCCTACTCCACCCCATACACTCCCCCCCTGGGGCCTCCATCTCCCCCATGACATCTTCCTACTCCACCCCATACACACACCCCTGGGGCCTCCATCTCCCCCATTACATCCTCCTACTCCCCCAATACACCCCCCCCCCCACCAGGGCCTCTATCTCCCCTATGACATACTCCTACTCCACCCCATACACCCCCCCAGAGCCGCCATCTCCCCCCCCCTATATCCTCCTACTCTGCCCCATACACCCACCCCCCCGGGGCCTCCATCTCCCCCATTACATCCTCCAACTCCCCCAATACACACTCAGACCCCCATTCCACCCCCCATATCAACCCCAGGAACCCTTAGCCCTCATTCTATCCCCCTAGTCCCCCCATACACACACCCAGACCCCCATCACCTCCATTCCATCCCCCTATTATGTGATCAAAGAGCTGCCATTTTGGAAAGTAGAGAATAATGAATTGGTCTTCAACAAGATGGCGGCCACAGACAGACTCAGAAAGAGAGCTTTTCCGCTAAACAAGTTCAGCTTCCATTGCTTCCACAATGAGGAGATCATCGATAAAATAGTGTCTGAGGTGGACGGGACACGTTATGCATCCAGCTTCTTCCCGGCCCGGATTGTATTGAGGAAAGATAATATTCTGTGCGGAACCTTCAGAGGGAGTCATACCAGGTTCTGCCACCAGATGGCAGCCTTATCATGTCATATATATAGTGTGCTTAGAAATACGAAGTGCTACCACATTCATCCACAAGGCGGCAGCAGAGTAGCAGCTATATTCTCTGTATATAAAATAAATGTGAGCGTTACCAGGATCAGCCAGCAGATGGCAGCATAGTGTTTGCATGAGCTACAGCGCATGCCCAGTCTGCCGCCATTTTATGGTAGAGAATTGTTTAGATCTTCAAGAAAATGGCGGCACGACGGACTTTTCTGTTTAGTGTACTGCGCATGACCAGAACCGCTGCCATTTAGCCGAGCAGTAAATAGTACTCTGGTCTTCAGTAATATGGCGCCGTGTTCATTATACTCATAGGGTTAGTTTCGCCCCGTCAGGCTCGTTTTTCAGAAGACAAACTGTAGAAGTTAGATGGAACACCAATCACTGTGCAGTGGGCGTGACCGTGTCCGAGCGGACTTGATAGGGAGCCGTGTTTTACAGGGGCGGGGATAGTTGCCAGGCTCCGCCCCCACTGTTCTTATTGGACAATCCATAATGTTTCTTGGAGCCGGTGACGTCATTTTGTTATTGAGATAATGACACGAATGGAGATTACTTTCACATAATGACCCCGGAGCTACGAGAATCGGGCTCTAGAGGACGACGAGGCCGCCATTTTACTGAAGACCTCCTCGTTTTATGTTTTATGAAATAGGGAGGGAAATGAGATTGAGACATGTCTGCTGATGCCGCCATCATCTTGAGGTCCAAGATATTAGTATAAAGAAAAATGGCGGCTTGGGCATGCGCAGTATATGTTGAAAATACTTGCTATGCTGCCGTCTTGTGGTCGTATCTGGTATGACTCTCTTATGTTACTATACTCAAAATATTACCGTCACTCTGCTGTCCCCTTGTGGATAATCCTGGTATGACTCCTCCTGTGTTACTATACATATAATATTACCGTCACTCTGCCACCTTGTGGTTGTATCTGGTATGACTCCCCTGTGTTAGTATACATATAATATTACCGACACTCTGCCACTTTGTGGTTGGATCTGGTATGACTCCCCCTGTGTTACTATACATATAATATTACCGACACTCTGCCACCTTGTGGTTGTATCTGGTATGACTCCCCTGTGTTAGTATACATATAATATTACCGACACTCTGCCCCCTTGTGGTTGTATCTGGTATGACTCCCCCTGTGTTACTATACATATAATATTACCGACACTCTGCTGTCCCCTTGTGGTTGTATCTGGTATGACCCCCCCCTGTGTTACTATACATATAATATTACCGTCACTCTGCTGTCCCCTTGTGGTTGTATCTGGTATGACCCCCCCTGTGTTACTATACATATAATATTACCGACACTCTGCTGTCCCCTTGTGGTTGTATCTGGTATGACCCCCCCTGTGTTACTATACATATAATATTACCGACACTCTGCTGTCCCCTTGTGGTTGTATCTGGTATGACCCCCCCCTGTGTTACTATACATATAATATTACCGTTACTCTGCTGTCCCCTTGTGATTGGATCTGGTATGACTCCCACTGTGTTACTATACATATAATATTGCCGTCACTCTGCCTCCTTGTGGTTGGATCTGGTATGACTCCTCCTAAGTTACTATACATATAATATTACCGTCACTCTGCTATCCCCTTGTGGATGATCCTGGTATGACTCCCCCTGTGTTACTATTAGGGTTGTCCTGATACCACTTTTTTAAGACCGAGTACAAGTACCGATACTTTTTTACAAGTACTTGCCGATACCGATACTTTTTTTTAATGTCATGTGACAGAGTTTTTTGTTTTTGTTTTTACAATTTTATTTTTTACAATTCTTTTTCTTTTATTATTTTTTACTATTTATTTTGTTATGTGTTTTTTACAATGCGTTATATTTATAAAAGGGGGGGGGGGGAGTGGACAATGTCAGTGTGTTTTTTATTTTATTTTGTTATTATTTTTTACAATTAATTTCTTTTTATTATTTATTGCAATTTTTTATTATTATATTAGCCCTGTTGGGGGGCTTTGGTAAGATATCAGGGGTCTTAACAGACCCCTGATATCTCCCCTTTGAGACAGGGAAAGGGACTGAGGACACATGTTCCCCAGTCCCCTTCTCAGTAGCCTCAGCTGCACTGAAAATGAATGGAGAGAAGACAGAGGCTCCTCTCCATTCATAAACAGAGACATTATAATCACAGGTTACGATGTTTCAGTTATGTGAATGGACAGAGTCAGTTATCACTGACTGTTCATTTGTAAAAGGAAGGAGCCAGATTTACTGGTCCCTATCTCCGCTCTCCATCCTGAAAGATCGAGGGGGACACGGAGGAGAACGGAGGGGGACAGAAAGGAGGAGAGTGAAGGGGGACAGAAAGGAGGGGGACACGGAGGAGAACGAAGGGGGACAGAAAGGAGGAGTACGAAGGGGGACATGGATGAGAATGGAGGGGGGCGGCAGCATGGAGGGGGACACGGAGGAGAAGGGAGGGGGGCAGCAGCATGGAGGGGGACACGGAGGAGAAGGGAGGGGGGCAGCAGCATGGAGGGGGACACGGAGGAGAACGAAGGGGGACAGAAAGGAGGAGTACGAAGGGGGACATGGAGGAGAAGGGAGGGGGACAGAAAGGAGAACAAGGGGGGACACGGAGGAGAAGGGAGGGGGGCGGCAGCATGAAGGGGGACACGGAGGAGAAGGGAGGGGGGCAGTAGCATGGAGGGGGACACGGAGGAGAAGGGAGGGGGGCAGAAAGGAGGAGGAAGGGGGACACGGAGGAGAACGAAGGGGGACAGAAAGGAGGAGTACGAAGGGGGACATGGAGGAGAAGGGAGGGGGACAGAAAGGAGGAGAGTGAAGGGGGACAGAAAGGAGGGGGACATGGAGGAGAACGGAGGGGGACAGAAAGGAGGACGAAGGGGGACACGGAGGAGAACGAAGGGGGACAGAAAGGAGGAGTACGAAGGGGGACATGGAAGAGAAGGGAGGGGGACAGAAAGGAGAACAAAGGGGGACACGGAGGAGAAGGGAGGGGGGCGGCAGCATGGAGGGGGACACGGAGGAGAAGGGAGGGGGGCAGCAGCATGGAGGGGGACACGGAGGAGAAGGGAGGGGGACAGAAAGGAGGAGGAAGGGGGACACGGAGGAGAACGAAGGGGGACAGAAAGGAGGAGTACGAAGGGGGACACGGAGGAGAAGGGAGGGGGACAGAAAGGAGAACAAAGGGGGACACGGAGGAGAAGGGAGGGGGGCGGCAGCATGAAGGGGGACACGGAGGAGAAGGGAGGGGGGCAGTAGCATGGAGGGGGACACGGAGGAGAAGGGAGGGGGGCAGAAAGGAGGAGTACGAAGGGGGACATGGAGGAGAAGGGAGGGGGACAGAAAGGAGGAGAGTGAAGGGGGACAGAAAGGAGGGGGACATGGAGGAGAACAGAGGGGGACAGAAAGGAGGAGAGTGAAGGGGGACAGAAAGGAGGGGGACACGGAGGAGAACGGAGGGGGACAGAAAGGAGGACGAAGGGGGACACGGAGGAGAACGAAGGGGGACAGAAAGGAGGAGTACGAAGGGGGACACGGAGGAGAACGAAGGGGGACAGAAAGGAGGAGTACGAAGGGGGACATGGAGGAGAAGGGAGGGGGACAGAAAGGAGGAGAGTGAAGGGGGACAGAAAGGAGGGGGACATGGAGGAGAACAGAGGGGGACAGAAAGGAGGAGAGTGAAGGGGGACAGAAAGGAGGGGGACACGGAGGAGAACGGAGGGGGACAGAAAGGAGGACGAAGGGGGACACGGAGGAGAACGAAGGGGGACAGAAAGGAGGAGTACGAAGGGGGACATGGAGGAGAAGGGAGGGGGACAGAAAGGAGAACAAAAGGGGACACGGAGGAGAAGGGAGGGGGCGGCAGCATGGAGGGGGACACGGAGGAGAAGGGAGGGGGGCAGCAGCACGGAGGGGGACATTGAGGAGGACAGCAGCAAAACAGAGGGGGACTGAAAAAGGATACAGGGACAGTCAGCGGTGATCTGTGCAGCTTTGGGTGCAGTTACAAGCACTGATCACCGCTTTGTAAGTTTCACTATAGCAGCTGAAAGCCGGGGGGAGAGAGAAGTGGAGAAACGGCTGTCAGGCTTTATTTAAATCTATACAGGGTGATCGGTGCTTATAACTCCCCCTCCGCACCGATCATCACTCTGCCCTCTTGTGGTTGTGTCTGGTATGACTTCCCTGTATTAATATACATATAATATTACCTTCACTCTGCCCCCTTGTGGTTGGATCTGGTATGACTCCCCCTGTGTTACTATACATATAATATTACCGTCACTCTGCCCCCTTGTGGTTGGATCTGGTATGACTCACCCTGTGTTACTATACATATAATATTACCGTCACTCTGACTCCTTGTGGTTGGATCTGGTATGACTCACCCTGTGTTACTATACATATAATATTACCGTCACTCTGCCTCCTTGTGGTTGGATCTGGTATGACTCCCCCTGTGTTACTATACATATAATATTACCGTCACTCTGCAATCTTGTGGTTGGATCTGGTATGACTCCCCCTGTGTTAGGATACATATAATATTACTGTCACTCTGCCCCTTGAGGTTGTATCTGATATGACTCCCCCTTTGTTACTATACATATAATATTACTCTGCCCCCTTGTAGTTGGACCTGGTATAACTCTCCTTTGTTACTATACATATATTCCCCCTTCCACCCGACTAGTCCCCCCATACACCCCCAGACCCTCATCACCCCATTCCATCCCCAAATATACCCCTCATACCCCCATCACTCCCATTCCATCCCCCTTTCCCTCCCCACCAATGTTCCATCCTTCTACTCCCCCCAGGCCCTCATCTCCCCTATTCCATCCCCCTACCCTCCCCATACATTACCCCCATACACCCCCATTTCATCCCCCATCCCCCCAGATCTCTTTTTCCATCTTCTTATTCACCCCATACACCCCCATTCCATCCCCCCATACACCCCCATCTCCTCCATTACATCCCTCTATACTAGGGTTGCCGCCTCAACCCTTTAAACCCAAACACCTTTGAATTACTCGGGTTCTGAGACTAATTTAATCCAGATAAGGCACCAAGTGAGTTTAATTACCACCTTAATCATCCACACAACCTGTGTAATTAATATGTGTTCAGGTTTAAAGGGATGAGGTGGCAACCCTAGCCTATACACACCCCCATTGTATTCCCCTTATTACCCACATATCTACCCCAGGCCCCCATCACCACCATTCCATCCCCCTAATCCCCCATATCACCAACTTCCCCAATCCTACTTCCGGTGTGATCACAGAGCCGCCATTTTGGAAAGTAGAGAAGAATGCATTGGTCTTCAACAAGATGGAGGCCGCAGACATCCCAGAATAATAGCTTCTCTGAACAGCAAGTTCTTCTCCTATTGCTTGTAAACTAAGCAGATCCTCAAGAAAATAATGTTTGCTGTGGACGTGACACATTGTGCTCTTTCCCGGTGTTCTGATGAGAAAGGTCCCCCCATTGGATAGTGTCAGCCCTGTACTGTGCAGGCGCAGCGCTTGCTCAGTACTGAGGAGGAAGGAGACGCCGAAAGATCTGGTATTACTCCCCCTGTGTTACTATACATATAATATTACCGTCACTCTGCCTCATTGTGGTTGGATCTGGTATGACTCCCCTGTGTTTCTATACATCTAATATTACCATCACTTGCGCAAAGCACTTCCCCGACTTGTTCATTTCTCGACTTAGTTGGCGGAACACTTTTGTGGGGGTGGGTCAGCCACGTCTCTTGACCCTTGACCTCTGGGGACACGCCTGCTGACCTTTGGAGGAGGTCCCTATTCCAATGCCTGAGTCCTAACCTTGTTCTTCAATGGAAAACCCTAACCCCCTGTAAGGAGCCCCTGCTCGCTCGATTCCACTCTCCCGACACTTCTCTGCGGCTATAGAATCAGATTGCAGATTGCAACATCTGATGGTTCAGTCATCCGGGACTAGAACTACAGCTATGTGCCATTCTAATCCAGTTGTGTAGCTCAGAACAAACACCAGGCAGGCTGTATGTAAGTTCAACCAGGAATCTCCTTTATTGAAAAATACAGGCTCTTTTATACAGTAAAAGAGGAGGTGTATACCTCCTGCTCATATTACTCTGAACATATACCTGTGACCAGAAACCTAATTAACATGGGCTAATTAACTAATCCCTTTAGACAGCCTAGATGACTCAGACATGACCTTTAGGCCAGACTGGTCGTCTTGTAGCTCAGAAAACCCAATCAACATTATCATAATAGCAAAGTTAATTAACACAAACAGCAATGGGGATCTAATGACTCTTAGGTCCCATACTAGAGACTTATTTACAATACACATTCTATCAGGCAACAGACAGACAGGTGGCTGGAATTGACATCAGCATCTCTTAACAGTATTTGTCCCAGCATTATGAATCAGCCACTATTTCTAATATGGCAAATCCAGGGTCCCCAGAGTCTGTGTGTCCTGGGGGACCAGGACCCGAATCCACAGTAATACCACCTCAGGGGTCCCCAGGCATACAGCTCACAAAGAGCACCGTTCCCCCAAATGCCAGGGCCCACAATCGATCCGCAAGAGGCTAGCATTCAGTCCCCTCCAAAAGTCTCTCTCCCAGCTAGGTCTGTCACACCCCCTAACCCTAACCCAGTGATGGCAAATCTTGGCACCCCAGATGTTTTGGAACTACATTTCCCATGATGCTCAACTAATCTGCAGAGTGCATGAGCATCATGGGAAATGTAGTTCCAAAACATCTGGGGTGCCAAGGTTCGCCACCACTGCCCTAACCCCTAACTGTAGCCCTAGAGAAGAATGAATTGGCTGCCTAGATGGCGGCCTCAGATATCCCAGAATAATAGCTTCTTCGAACAAAAAATTCTTCTATTACTTTCGAAATGAGGAGATCTTCAATAAAATTTTGTTTGCTGTGGAAGTGACACATTGTGCTTCTTCCCGGCCCGGATTGTACTGGGGAAAGATAATAATCTATGCGGGACCTTTAGAGGGTGTCATACCATGTTCAGCCACCAGATGGCAGCATTTACTATCATATAGTGTGCTACCACATTCATCCACAGGGCGGCAACAGAATACCAGTTATATTTCGTGTATAGAAATTCAGTGTACACATTACCAGGTTCAGCCAGTAGGTGGCAGCATAGTGTTTGCATGATATACAGCGCATGCCTAGTCCTCCACCATTATAAGGGAGATAATTATTTTGTTCTACAAAAAAATGGCTTTCCCCGACTTGTTCATTCCCCGACTTAGTTGGGGTAGGCGGAACACTTTGGTGGGGTTGGTCAGCCATGCCTCTTGACCACTGACCTCTGGGGACCCGCCTGATGACCTTTGACCTTTGGAGGAGGTCCCTATTCCAATCCCTGAGTCCTAACCTTGTTCTTCAAGGAAAAACCCTAACCCCTGAACCCTCTAACCCCTGAACCCTCTAACCCTAAACCCTAACCCTAAACCCAACCCCTAACCCCTAAACCCTAACCCAACCTCTAACTCCTAAACCCTAACCCTAACCCAACCTCTAACCCCTAAACCCTAACTCCTAAACCCTAACCCATCTAACCCTAACCCTAGAGAAGAATTAATTGGCTGCCAAGATGGCGGCCTCAGATATTACAGAATAATAGGCTCTCCGAACAGAAAATTCTTCTATTACTTTCAAAATGAGGAGATCCCCAATAAAATTTTGTTTGCTGTTGACGTGACACATTGTGCTTTTTCCCGGCCCGGATTGTATTGGGGAAAGTTATGCCGCGTACACACGGTCGGACTTTTCGTCTACAAAAGTCCGACAGCCTGTCCGACATACTTCCGACGTACCTTCGGCGGACTTGCGGCAGACTTTCTTACGAACGGACTTGCACACACACGACCACACAAAAGTACGACAGCCTAGTACGCGGTGACGTACACCAAGTCCGACGAGACTATAAAACGGAAGTTCAATAGCCCGTACGACACCCTTTGGGCTCCTTCTGCTAATCTCGTGTTTATCTCGTGTTAGTAGAAGTTTGGTGAGAGACGATTTGCGCTTGTGAGACTCGTATTTTTCAGTTCGTTTTAACTGTTGTTCAGTCTGTGCTTGTGAGGTTTGTATCTGCTTTTCAGTGCGTTTGGTCAGTTGGCATTGAGAAATCTTTGTTTTATTGGCCGCTCGTTCCTGATTTTCAGGTCGTTCTTCACAGGCCTTGCTGTTCTTCAGTGCGTTCTGTTTAGTGCGTTCTGACCAGCCGACCGTTTTGAAGCCATGTTACCTGTACGTACTCGTCGTAGAGCTCGTGCATTGTATGTGCTTGGTGCTGTAGTTTATTCTTCAGCCCAAGACCAGTCCATGAACAGGGCGAGGAGGAGTTCATGGACCAAGAATTGGTTGCTTCAGCGTGACCAGTTCTGTCACATGCCTTTGCTCCGTGAGATCCGTGAGAATAATCCTGAGGATTTCAGGAACTTTCTCCGGATGACGGACCCCGTTTTTGACCGTTTGTTGGCTTTGCTGACCCCCTATATCAGCAGGCAGGATACCTGCATGAGGCAAGCCATCACTCCGGAGCAGAGGCTGGTCGCTACCTTGCGGTATTTGGCCACAGGGAGAAGCCTGCAGGACCTTAAGTTCTCGACAGGCATCTCCCCCCAGGCTCTGGGGATCATTATCCCAGAGACCTGTTCTGCCATCATACAGGTCCTGCAGAAGGACTATATTAAGGTAAGATATTTTTCTTTTATTAGCATCACATGTTCTTTTATGTAATCTTTGATAATGTGATGTATTTCTTGCTTCAAACACTACTTACCATCATTGCAATATAGTGTGAATGTCCCCTTTTTATCCTCACACATGCTGGAATTTTTTCCTGTTATTTTTTGTCATGCATGTATATTTTCCTTCAATAACCTCCCCAGCATGAAGTGATGGGAACATATCCACCTAGTCTACTCATTTGGAATGTATTTTGTTTGAGTGTATTTAGTGTGCTGCTAATGAGCAATTATCTAGATTTCACAACCCCCCCCCCCCCCCACCTAAACTCACTCCAAATAGTGTGCTGCTAATGAGCAATTATCTAGATTTCACAACCCCCCCACCCCCACCCTCGTTAAAATTTGCTGGAATGTTCTGTGGTGTTGATTTGTCTAAAGCAAATATATGTTGCACTTTGCAAAATGCATGTGCACTCTACAAGTGCATTTGTTCCAGTGCTTTAGTAAATGAGCAGAAGCTCTGCTGATTTCCATCATCAAATCATATGCAAGCCTCAAAGTGTTTTCATTAATTGCCCTTGCATGTGATTGTGTACTCCTTGCAACATGAATGCCTTTTTACATTACCTCATTTACTGTAAGCTGGTTAGCAACTGCACCTGCAGAGTGCGACAACTGCAGTCTTGTAGCCTTTTTAGTCCCTAAATTCCTGCGTGTCCTAAAAGTAATTTTTTTTAGGGATTTCACAACCCCCTAAAATGTAATCAATGTTCCATCAGAGGGGGTGAGCAATCTGATAAGTGTGCCTTTCCATATTAGTTATTCCAGAACAATTAAATTATTGAATGTTATACTGATGCTGGGGAATAATGTTTTTAATTGTCTAATTTTCTTGCAATGTTAGCTTCAAAATTAATTGATTTTGGTTTTCTTGTCTGATTTCCCAGTTTCCTTCAACGCCACAGGAATGGCAGACTGTGGCATCCCATTTTGCCAGCCGTTGGGACTTTCCCAATTGTGGAGGGGCTATAGATGGGAAACATGTCCACATTGTGCCACCACCCCATTCGGGGTCATATTATTTTAATTATAAGGGGTTCCACAGTATTGTTTTAATGGCGGTGGTGTCGGCACACTATGATTTTTTATATGTGGACGTGGGGAAGAATGGCCGGATGTCGGATGGAGGAGTATTTGCCCAGACGGAGTTCTGCCAGCGTCTCCAGAGTGGTGGCCTGGGATTGCCACCTGATGAGGATAACGTGGAAGGACTCCCCTTTGTCTTCATTGCCGATGAAGCCTTTGCTCTCAGCAAGCACCTCATGAGGCCATTCCCCCAAAGAACCCTCACCCCGGAGAGGAGGGTTTTTAATTACCGGCTGGCCAGAGCTAGAAGAGTGGTTGAGAATGCGTTTGGAATTCTGGCCAGCCGGTTCCGCCTGTTTCAAACAGCCATTAATTTGGCGGAATACAAACTTAATTTTATCATTTTATCGTGCTGCATTCTGCACAACTTTTTAAATAAGCATTCTCCAAATTATATAGGCACAGTTGGGCCTGAGGCCGGACAAATAGAAGCCAACCTTACAGGCCTGGATACTGTCCGTACTGGCTTGGCCCCCCAAAGTGCCCGTCAAGTTAGACAGCAATATGTTAATTATTTTATGGGTAGGGGGGCCATTGCAATGGGCCAGGATATATAATTTTTGACAATAAAAAAATTATTGATGAAATCTTGCATTATATTTATTGCTTGCCTTTCTTTTGGGCTGTCTCCTAGGTTATGGTCGAGCAGTTGTAGTGCCAACTGTATTGTAATTTTAAATGTCTAAATAAGCTCCATTGCCACTGTAAACAACTTTTTTACAATTATAACTAAAATGATACTGAGCCTTGAAATAACAAACCACACATTTATTTAATTCCTATAAGGAGATGTTTTTATTAATGGTTGTTATGCATTCAGTTCTGCATTTAGTCTAAAATGTTCATAGACAAAAATAGAATGATATCTTAATAATGTAGCAAAATATAATTATATCTAAATATTTATACCTAATCCAAAAAAAAATATTTTTGGCTTTTTGATTTTCACAAACAGGCTTATTTTTTTGTTTTGGGAAAATCAAGTTTTGTTTTGTTTTTTTTTTTTTTAAAGCAATTTTTTTGTTTATGTTTTTTTTTTTATCAAGTTATTTTTGTTTTTATTATTT
>NC_133331.1:402075-430617 GCF_042186555.1 Aquarana catesbeiana
CGGGGGAGGGTGTGTGTGTGAGAGCGGGGGAGGGTGTGTGTGTGAGGGCGGGGGAGGGTGTGTGTGTGAGAGCGGGGGAGGGTGTGTGTGAGAGCGGGGGAGGGTGTGTGTGAGAGCGGGGGAGGGTGTGTGTGAGAGCGGGGGAGGGTGTGTGTGAGAGCGGGGGAGGGTGTGTGTGTGAGAGCGGGGGAGGGTGTGTGTGTGAGAGCGGGGGAGGGTGTGTGTGTGAGAGCGGGGGAGGGTGTGTGTGAGAGCGGGGGAGGGTGTGTGTGAGAGCGGGGGAGGGTGTGTGTGAGAGCGGGGGAGGGTGTGTGTGTGAGCGGGGGAGGGTATGTGTGAGAGCGGGGGAGGGTGTGTGTGTGAGAGCGGGGGAGGGTGTGTGTGAGAGCGGGGGAGGGTGTGTGTGAGAGCGGGGGAGGGTGTGTGTGAGAGCGGGGGAGGGTGTGTGTGTGAGAGCGGGGGAGGGTGTGTGTGAGAGCGGGGGAGGGTGTGTGTGAGAGCGGGGGAGGGTGTGTGTGTGAGAGCGGGGGAGGGTGTGTGTGAGAGCGGGGGGAGGGTGTGTGTGAGAGCGGGGGAGGGTGTGTGTGAGAGCGGGGGAGGGTGTGTGTGAGAGCGGGGGAGGGTGTGTGTGAGAGCGGGGGAGGGTGTGTGTGTGAGAGCGGGGGAGGGTGTGTGTGTGAGAGCGGGGAGGGTGTGTGTGTGAGAGCGGGGGAGGGTGTGTGTGTGAGAGCGGGGGAGGGTGTGTGTGTGAGAGCGGGGGAGGGTGTGTGTGTGAGAGCGGGGGAGGGGTGTGTGTGAGAGCGGGGGAGGGTGTGTGTGTGAGAGCGGGGGAGGGTGTGTGTGAGAGCGGGGGAGGGTGTGTGTGAGAGCGGGGGAGGGTGTGTGTGAGAGCGGGGGAGGGTGTGTGTGAGAGCGGGGGAGGGTGTGTGTGAGAGCGGGGGAGGGTGTGTGTGAGAGGAGCGGGGGGAGGGTGTGTGTGAGAGCGGGGAGGGTGTGTGTGTGAGAGCGGGGGAGGGTGTGTGTGAGAGCGGGGGAGGGTGTGTGTGAGAGGAGCGGGGGAGGGTGTGTGTGAGAGAGCGGGGGAGGGTGTGTGTGAGAGCGGGGGAGGGTGTGTGTGTGAGAGCGGGGGAGGGTGTGTGTGAGAGCGGGGGAGGGTATGTGTGAGAGCGGGGGAGGGTGTGTGTGAGAGCGGGGGAGGGTGTGTGTGAGAGCGGGGGAGGGTGTGTGTGAGAGCGGGGAGGGTGTGTGTGAGAGCGGGGGAGGGTGTGTGTGAGAGCGGGGGAGGGTGTGTGTGAGAGCGGGGGAGGGTGTGTGTGTGAGAGCGGGGGAGGGTGTGTGTGAGAGCGGGGGAGGGTGTGTGAGAGCGGGGGAGGGTGTGTGTGAGAGCGGGGGAGGGTGTGTGTGTGAGCGGGGGAGGGTTGTGTGAGAGCGGGGGAGGGTGTGTGTGAGAGCGGGGGAGGGTGTGTGTGAGAGCGGGGGAGGGTGTGTGTGAGAGCGGGGGAGGGTGTGTGTGTGAGCGGGGGAGGGTAGTGTGTGAGAGCGGGGGAGGGTGTGTGTGAGAGCGGGGGAGGGTGTGTGTGTGAGAGCGGGGGAGGGTGTGTGTGAGAGCGGGGGAGGGTGTGTGTGAGAGCGGGGGAGGGTGTGTGTGAGAGCGGGGGAGGGTGTGTGTGTGAGCGGGGAGGGTATGTGTGAGAGCGGGGGAGGGTGTGTGTGAGAGCGGGGGAGGGTGTGTGTGAGAGCGGGGGAGGGTGTGTGTGTGAGAGCGGGGGAGGGTGTGTGTGTGAGAGCGGGGGAGGGTGTGTGTGTGAGAGCGGGGGAGGGTGTGTGTGAGAGCGGGGGAGGGTGTGTGTGTGAGAGCGGGGGAGGGTGTGTGTGAGAGCGGGGGAGGGTGTGTGTGAGAGCGGGGGAGGGTGTGTGTGTGAGAGCGGGGGAGGGTGTGTGTGTGAGCGGGGGAGGGTGTGTGTGAGAGCGGGGGAGGGTGTGTGTGAGAGCGGGGGAGGGTGTGTGTGAGAGCGGGGGAGGGTGTGTGTGAGAGCGGGGGAGGGTGTGTGTGAGAGCGGGGGAGGGTGTGTGTGAGAGCGGGGGAGGGTGTGTGTGTGAGAGCGGGGGAGGGTTGTGTGTGAGAGCGGGGGAGGGTGTGTGTGAGAGCGGGGGAGGGTGTGTGTGTGAGAGCGGGGAGGGTGTGTGTGTGAGAGCGGGGGAGGGTGTGTGTGTGAGAGCGGGGGAGGGTGTGTGTGTGAGAGCGGGGGAGGGTGTGTGTGAGAGCGGGGGAGGGTGTGTGTGAGAGCGGGGGAGGGTGTGTGTGAGAGCGGGGGAGGGTGTGTGTGAGAGCGGGGGAGGGTGTGTGTGTGAGAGCGGGGGAGGGTGTGTGTGTGAGAGCGGGGGAGGGGATGTGTGTGAGAGCGGGGGAGGGTGTGTGTGAGAGCGGGGGGAGGGTGTGTGTGAGAGCGGGGGAGGGTGTGTGTGAGAGCGGGGGAGGGTATGTGTGAGAGCGGGGGAGGGGGTGTGTGAGAGCGGGGGAGGGTGTGTGTGTGAGAGCGGGGGAGGGTGTGTGTGTGAGAGCGGGGGGAGGGGATGTGTGTGAGAGCGGGGGAGGGTGTGTGTGAGAGCGGGGGAGGGTGTGTGTGAGAGCGGGGGAGGGTGTGTGTGAGAGCGGGGGAGGGTGTGTGTGTGAGAGCGGGGGAGGGTGTGTGTGAGAGGAGCGGGGGAGGGTGTGTGTGAGAGCGGGGGAGGGTGTGTGTGTGAGAGCGGGGGAGGGTATGTGTGAGAGCGGGGGAGGGTATGTGTGAGAGCGGGGGAGGGTGTGTGTGAGAGCGGGGGAGGGTGTGTGTGTGAGAGCGAGGGAGGGTGTGTGTGTGAGAGCGGGGGAGGGTGTGTGTGAGAGCGGGGGAGGGTGTGTGTGTGAGAGCGGGGGAGGGTATGTGTGAGAGCGGGGGAGGGTGTGTGTGAGAGGAGCGGGGGAGGGTGTGTGTGAGAGCGGGGGAGGGTGTGTGTGTGAGAGCGGGGGAGGGTGTGTGTGAGAGCGGGGGAGGGTGTGTGTGTGAGAGCGGGGGAGGGTGTGTGTGAGAGCGGGGGAGGGTGTGTGTGAGAGCGGGGGAGGGTGTGTGTGTGAGAGCGGGGGAGGGTATGTGTGAGAGCGGGGGAGGGTGTGTGTGAGAGCGGGGGAGGGTGTGTGTGTGAGAGCGGGGGAGGGTGTGTGTGAGAGCGGGGGAGGGTGTGTGTGAGAGCGGGGGAGGGTGTGTGTGTGAGAGCGGGGGAGGGTATGTGTGTGAGAGCGGGGGAGGGTGTGTGTGAGAGCGGGGGAGGGTGTGTGTGAGAGCGGGGGAGGGTGTGTGAGAGCGGGGGAGGGTGTGTGTGTGAGAGCGAGGGAGGGTGTGTGTGAGAGCGGGGGAGGGTGTGTGAGAGCGGGGGAGGGTGTGTGTGAGAGCGGGGGAGGGTGTGTGAGTGAGAGCGGGGGAGGGTGTGTGTGTGAGAGCGGGGGAGGGTGTGTGTGTGTGAGCGGGGGAGGGTGTGTGTGAGAGCGGGGGAGGGTGTGTGTGTGAGAGCGGGGGAGGGTGTGTGAGTGAGAGCGGGGGAGGGTATGTGTGTGAGAGCGGGGGAGGGTGTGTGTGAGAGCGGGGGAGGGTGTGTGAGAGCGGGGGAGGGGGTGTGTGAGAGCGGGGGAGGGTGTGTGTGAGAACGGGGGAGGGTGTGTGTGAGAGCGGGGGGAGGGTGTGTGTGAGAGCGGGGGAGGGTGTGTGAGTGAGAGCGGGGGAGGGTGTGTGTGAGAGCGGGGGAGGGTGTGTGTGAGAGCGGGGGAGGGTGTGTGAGAGCGGGGGAGGGTGTGTGTGTGTGAGCGAGGGGAGGGGGTGTGTGAGAGCGGGGGAGGGGGTGTGTGAGAGCGGGGGAGGGTGTGTGTGAGAACGGGGGAGGGTGTGTGTGAGAGCGGGGGAGGGTGTGTGTGAGAGCGGGGGAGGGTGTGTGTGAGAGCGGGGGAGGGTGTGTGAGTGAGAGCGGGGGAGGGGGTGTGTGAGAGCGGGGGAGGGTGTGTGTGTGAGAGCGGGGAGGGTGTGTGTGAGAGCGGGGGAGGGTGTGTGAGAGCGGGGGAGGGTGTGTGAGTGAGAACGGGGGAGGGTGTGTGAGAGCGAGGGAGGGGGGGTGTGAGAGCGGGGGAGGGGTGTGTGTGAGAGCGGGGGAGGGTGTGTGTGAGAGCGGGGGAGGGTGTGTGAGAGCGGGGGAGGGTGTGTGTGTGAGAGCGAGGGAGGGGTGTGTGAGAGCGGGGGAGGGGGTGTGTGAGAGCGGGGGAGGGTGTGTGAGAGCGGGGGAGGGTGTGTGTGAGAGCGGGGGAGGGTGTGTGTGTGAGAGCGGGGGAGGGTGTGTGAGAGCGGGGGAGGGTGTGTGTGAGAGCGGGGGAGGGTGTGTGAGAGCGGGGGAGGGTGTGTGTGTGAGAGCGGGGGAGGGTGTGTGTGTGAGAGCGGGGGAGGGTGTGTGTGAGAGCGGGGGAGGGTGTGTGTGTGAGAGCGGGGGAGGGTGTGTGTGAGAGCGGGGGAGGGTGTGTGTGTGAGAGCGGGGGAGGGTATGTGTGTGAGAGCGGGGGAGGGTGTGTGTGAGAGCGGGGGAGGGTGTGTGTGAGAGCGGGGGAGGGTGTGTGTGTGAGAGCGGGGGAGGGTGTGTGTGAGAGCGAGGGAGGGTGTGTGTGAGAGCGGGGGAGGGTGTGTGTGAGAGCGGGGGAGGGGGTGTGTGTGAGAGCGGGGGAGGGGGTGTGTGTGAGAGCGGGGGAGGGTGTGTGTGAGAGCGGGGGAGGGTATGTGTGTGAGAGCGGGGGAGGGTGTGTGTGAGAGGAGCGGGGGAGGGTGTGTGTGAGAGCGGGGGAGGGTGTGTGTGTGAGAGCGGGGGAGGGTATGTGTGTGAGAGCGGGGGAGGGTATGTGTGCGAGAGCGGGGGAGGGTGTGTGTGAGAGCGGGGGAGGGTGTGTGTGAGAGCGGGGGAGGGTGTGTGTGTGAGAGCGGGGGAGGGGTGTGTGAGAGCGGGGGAGGGTGTGTGTGTGAGCGGGGGAGGGTGTGTGTGTGAGCGGGGGAGGGTGTGTGTGTGAGCGGGGGAGGGTGTGTGTGTGAGCGGGGGAGGGGGTGTGTGAGAGCGGGGGAGGGTGTGTGTGTGAGCGGGGGAGGGGTGTGTGAGAGCGGGGGAGGGTGTGTGTGAGAGCGGGGGAGGGTGTGTGTGTGTGAGCGGGGGAGGGTGTGTGTGAGAGCGGGGGAGGGTGTGTGTGAGAGCGGGGGAGGGTGTGTGTGAGAGCGGGGGAGGGTGTGTGTGAGAGCGGGGGAGGGTGTGTGTGTGTGAGCGGGGGAGGGTGTGTGTGAGAGCGGGGGAGGGTGTGTGTGTGTGAGCGGGGGAGGGTGTGTGTGAGAGCGGGGGAGGGTGTGTGTGAGAGCGGGGGAGGGGGTGTGTGAGAGCGGGGGAGGGTGTGTGTGTGTGAGCGGGGGAGGGTGTGTGTGTGAGCGGGGGAGGGTGTGTGTGTGAGCGGGGGAGGGTGTGTGTGTGAGAGCGGGGGAGGGTGTGTGTGTGTGAGCGGGGGAGGGTGTGTGTGTGAGCGGGGGAGGGTGTGTGTGTGAGAGCGGGGGAGGGTGTGTGTGTGTGAGCGGGGGAGGGTGTGTGTGTGTGAGCGGGGGAGGGGGTGTGTGAGAGCGGGGGAGGGTGTGTGTGAGAGCGGGGGAGGGTGTGTGTGAGAGCGGGGGAGGGGGTGTGAGAGCGGGGGAGGGTGTGTGTGAGAGCGGGGGAGGGTGTGTGTGAGAGCGGGGGAGGGTGTGTGAGAGCGGGGGAGGGTGTGTGTGTGAGAGCGGGGGAGGGTGTGTGAGAGCGAGGGAGGGGGGGTGTGAGAGCGGGGGAGGGGGTGTGTGAGAGCGGGGGAGGGTGTGTGAGAGCGGGGGAGGGTGTGTGTGAGAGCGGGGGAGGGTGTGTGTGAGAGCGGGGGAGGGTGTGTGAGAGCGGGGGAGGATGTGTGTGTGAGAGCGAGGGAGGGGGTGTGTGAGAGCGGGGGAGGGTGTGTGTGAGAGCGGGGGAGGGTGTGTGTGAGAGCGGGGGAGGGTGTGTGTGAGAGCGGGGGAGGGTGTGTGAGAGCGGGGGAGGGTGTGTGTGAGAGCGGGGGAGGGTGTGTGTGAGAGCGGGGGAGGGTGTGTGTGAGAGCGGGGGAGGGTGTGTGTGAGAGCGGGGGAGGGGGGGTGTGAGAGCGGGGGAGGGGGTGTGTGAGAGCGGGGGAGGGTGTGTGAGAGCGGGGGAGGGTGTGTGTGAGAGCGGGGGAGGGTGTGTGTGAGAGCGGGGGAGGGTGTGTGTGAGAGCGGGGGAGGGTGTGTGTGAGAGCGGGGGAGGGTGTGTGTGTGAGCGGGGGAGGGTGTGTGTGAGAGGAGCGGGGGAGGGTGTGTGTGAGAGCGGGGGAGGGTGTGTGTGAGAGCGGGGGAGGGTGTGTGTGAGAGCGGGGGAGGGGGTGTGTGAGAGCGAGGGAGGGGGTGTGTGTGAGAGCGGGGGAGGGTGTGTGTGTGAGAGCGGGGGAGGGTGTGTGTGAGAGGAGCGGGGGAGGGTGTGTGTGAGAGCGGGGGAGGGTGTGTGTGTGAGAGCGGGGGAGGGTGTGTGTGAGAGCGGGGGAGGGTGTGTGTGAGAGCGGGGGAGGGGGTGTGTGAGAGCGAGGGAGGGGGTGTGTGTGAGAGCGGGGGAGGGTGTGTGTGTGAGAGCGGGGGAGGGTGTGTGTGAGAGCGGGGGAGGGTATGTGTGTGAGAGCGGGGGAGGGTGTGTGTGAGAGGAGCGGGGGAGGGTGTGTGTGAGAGCGGGGGAGGGTATGTGTGTGAGAGCGGGGGAGGGGGTGTGTGTGAGAGCGGGGGAGGGTGTGTGTGAGAGCGGGGGAGGGGGTGTGTGTGAGAGCGGGGGAGGGTGTGTGTGAGAGCGGGGGAGGGTGTGTGTGTGAGAGCGGGGGAGGGTGTGTGTGAGAGGAGCGGGGGAGGGTGTGTGTGTGAGAGCGGGGGAGGGTATGTGTGTGAGAGCGGGGGAGGGTATGTGTGTGAGAGCGGGGGAGGGTGTGTGTGAGAGCGGGGGAGGGTGTGTGTGAGAGCGGGGGAGGGTGTGTGTGTGAGAGCGGGGGAGGGTGTGTGAGAGCGGGGGAGGGTGTGTGTGTGAGCGGGGGAGGGTGTGTGTGTGAGCGGGGGAGGGTGTGTGTGTGAGCGGGGGAGGGTGTGTGTGTGAGCGGGGGAGGGTGTGTGTGTGAGCGGGGGAGGGTGTGTGTGAGAGCGGGGGAGGGGGTGTGTGAGAGCGGGGGAGGGTGTGTGTGAGAGCGGGGGAGGGTGTGTGTGAGAGCGGGGGGAGGGTGTGTGTGTGTGAGCGGGGGAGGGTGTGTGTGAGAGCGGGGGAGGGTGTGTGTGAGAGCGGGGGAGGGTGTGTGTGAGAGCGGGGGAGGGTGTGTGTGTGTGAGCGGGGGAGGGTGTGTGTGTGAGCGGGGGAGGGTGTGTGTGTGAGCGGGGGAGGGGGTGTGTGAGAGCGGGGGAGGGTGTGTGTGAGAGCGGGGGAGGGTGTGTGAGAGCGGGGGAGGGTGTGTGTGAGAGCGGGGGAGGGTGTGTGTGAGAGCGGGGGAGGGTGTGTGTGAGAGCGGGGGAGGGTGTGTGTGTGAGCGGGGGAGGGTGTGTGTGAGAGCGGGGGAGGGTGTGTGTGAGAGCGGGGGAGGGTGTGTGTGAGAGCGGGGGAGGGTGTGTGTGAGAGCGGGGGAGGGTGTGTGTGAGAGCGGGGGAGGGTGTGTGTGTGTGAGCGGGGGAGGGTGTGTGTGAGAGCGGGGGAGGGTGTGTGTGAGAGCGGGGGAGGGTGTGTGTGTGTGAGCGGGGGAGGGTGTGTGTGTGAGCGGGGGAGGGTGTGTGTGTGAGCGGGGGAGGGTGTGTGTGTGAGCGGGGGAGGGTGTGTGTGTGAGAGCGGGGGAGGGTGTGTGTGTGAGCGGGGGAGGGTGTGTGTGTGAGAGCGGGGGAGGGTGTGTGTGTGAGAGCGGGGGAGGGTGTGTGTGTGTGAGCGGGGGAGGGTGTGTGAGCGGGGGAGGGTGTGTGTGTGAGCGGGGGAGGGTGTGTGTGTGAGCGGGGGAGGGTGTGTGTGTGAGAGCGGGGGAGGGGGTGTGTGAGAGCGGGGGAGGGTGTGTGTGAGAGCGGGGGAGGGTGTGTGTGAGAGCGGGGGAGGGTGTGTGTGTGAGCGGGGGAGGGTGTGTGTGTGAGAGCGGGGGAGGGTGTGTGTGTGAGAGCGGGGGAGGGTGTGTGTGTGAGAGCGGGGGAGGGTGTGTGTGAGAGCGGGGGAGGGGGGTGTGTGAGAGCGAGGGAGGGGGTGTGTGTGAGAGCGGGGGAGGGTGTGTGTGTGAGAGCGGGGGAGGGTGTGTGTGAGAGCGGGGGAGGGTATGTGTGTGAGAGCGGGGGAGGGTGTGTGTGAGAGGAGCGGGGGAGGGTGTGTGTGAGAGCGGGGGAGGGTATGTGTGTGAGAGCGGGGGAGGGGGTGTGTGTGAGAGCGGGGGAGGGTGTGTGTGAGAGCGGGGGAGGGGGTGTGTGTGAGAGCGGGGGAGGGGTGTGTGTGAGAGCGGGGGAGGGTATGTGTGTGAGAGCGGGGGAGGGTGTGTGTGAGAGGAGCGGGGGAGGGTGTGTGTGTGAGAGCGGGGGAGGGTATGTGTGTGAGAGCGGGGGAGGGTATGTGTGTGAGAGCGGGGGAGGGTGTGTGTGAGAGCGGGGGAGGGTGTGTGTGAGAGCGGGGGAGGGTGTGTGTGTGAGAGCGGGGGAGGGTGTGTGAGAGCGGGGGAGGGTGTGTGTGTGAGCGGGGGAGGGTGTGTGTGTGAGCGGGGGAGGGTGTGTGTGTGAGCGGGGGAGGGTGTGTGTGTGAGCGGGGGAGGGTGTGTGTGTGAGCGGGGGAGGGTGTGTGTGAGAGCGGGGGAGGGGGTGTGTGAGAGCGGGGGAGGGTGTGTGTGAGAGCGGGGGAGGGTGTGTGTGTGTGAGCGGGGGAGGGTGTGTGTGAGAGCGGGGGAGGGTGTGTGTGAGAGCGGGGGAGGGTGTGTGTGAGAGCGGGGGAGGGTGTGTGTGTGTGAGCGGGGGAGGGTGTGTGTGTGAGCGGGGGAGGGTGTGTGTGTGAGAGCGGGGGAGGGTGTGTGTGTGTGAGCGGGGGAGGGTGTGTGTGTGAGCGGGGGAGGGGGTGTGTGAGAGCGGGGGAGGGTGTGTGAGCGGGGGAGGGTGTGTGTGTGAGCGGGGGAGGGTGTGTGTGTGAGCGGGGGAGGGTGTGTGTGTGAGAGCGGGGGAGGGGGTGTGTGAGAGCGGGGGAGGGTGTGTGTGAGAGCGGGGGAGGGTGTGTGTGAGAGCGGGGGAGGGTGTGTGTGTGAGCGGGGGAGGGTGTGTGTGTGAGCGGGGGAGGGTGTGTGTGTGAGAGCGGGGGAGGGTGTGTGTGTGTGAGCGGGGGAGGGTGTGTGTGTGAGCGGGGGAGGGTGTGTGTGTGAGCGGGGGAGGGTGTGTGTGTGAGCGGGGGAGGGTGTGTGTGAGAGCGGGGGAGGGGGTGTGTGTGAGCGGGGGAGGGTGTGTGTGTGAGCGGGGGAGGGTGTGTGTGTGAGCGGGGGAAGGTGTGTGTGAGAGCGGGGGAGGGTGTGTGTGTGAGAGCGGGGGAGGGTGTGTGTGAGAGCGGGGGAGGGTGTGTGTGTGAGCGGGGGAGGGTGTGTGTGTGAGCGGGGGAGGGGGTGTGTGAGAGCGGGGGAGGGTGTCTGTGATCTAGATGTGGCGGCCTCCTGTCTTTCATTTAGACCTTCAGTCTTATTTTATGTTATGTGTTGAAGTTTGGTGTTTTTGATACTTTTTCACAATATTTCTGTGTTTAATAAAGTCTATAAAGATAAACAGCAAATGATACTTTGTATCTCACCGGTCTGTCCTCTCTGAAGAAATTCTCTGGGTTTTCCCATATTTATATGCTAATTATTTACATTTCAGAGGACAACCACCCCTAGAGGTTATTTTTTTTATATATTTTACTGCATACCTCAGGCTGACGGTGAAAGCGGATTTTTTGATTGGGCAGGGCTAACTGTTAGCCTAAGTTTTTTTAACCCCAGCAAATCCGTTTCTGATTGGATGAGTCCCGGGTCCTTTTTCATTTTGTTTGGCTGTCAGCGGGGAGCTGATGACTCATCTGTTGTTAAGGATGCGGGCGGCTGTCAGCGGGGAGCTGATGACTCGTCTGTTGTTAAGGATGCGGGCGGCTGTCAGCGGGGAGCTGATGACTCGTCTGTTTTTAAGGATGCGGGTGGCTGTCAGCGGGGAGCTGATGACTCGTCTGTTGTTAAGGATGCGGGCGGCTGTCAGCGGGGAGCTGATGACTCGTCTGTTGTTAAGGATGCGGGCGGCTGTCAGCGGGGAGCTGATGACTCGTCTGTTGTTAAGGACGCGGGTGGCTGTCAGCGGGGAGCTGATGACTTGTCTGTTAAGGACGCGGGCGGCTGTCAGCGGGGAGCTGATGACTCGTCTGTTGTTAAGGACGCGGGCGGCTGTCAGCGGGGAGCTGATGACTCGTCTGTTAAGGACGCGGGCGGCTGTCAGCGGGGAGCTGATGACTCGTCTGTTGTTAAGGACGCGGGCGGCTGTCAGCGGGGAGCTGATGACTCGTCTGTTGTTAAGGACGCGGGTGGCTGTCAGCGGGGAGCTGATGACTTGTCTGTTAAGGACGCAGGCGGCTGTCAGCGGGGAGCTGATGACTCGTCTGTTGTTAAGGACGCGGACGGCTGTCAGCGGGGAGCTGATGACTCGTCTGTTGTTAAGGATGCGGGCGGCTGTCAGCGGGGGGCTGATGACTCGTCTGTTGTTAAGGACGCGGGCGGCTGTCAGCGGGGAGCTGATGACTCGTCTGTTGTTAAGGACGCGGACGGCTGTCAGCGGGGAGCTGATGACTCATCTGTTGTTAAGGATGCGGGCGGCTGTCAGCGGGGAGCTGATGACTCATCTGTTGTTAAGGATGCGGGCGGCTGTCAGCGGGGAGCTGATGACTCTTCTGTTGTTAAGGACGCGGGCGGCTGTCAGCGAGGAGCTGATGACTCGTCTGTTAAGGATGCGGGCGGCTGTCAGCGGGGAGCTGATGACTCGTCTGTTGTTAAGGACGCGGGCGGCTGTCAGCGGGGAGCTGATGACTCGTCTGTTGTTAAGGACGCGGACGGCTGTCAGCGGGGAGCTGATGACTCGTCTGTTGTTAAGGACGCGGACGGCTGTCAGCGGGGAGCTGATGACTCATCTGTTGTTAAGGATGCGGGCGGCTGTCAGCGGGGAGCTGATGACTCATCTGTTGTTAAGGATGCGGGCGGCTGTCAGCGGGGAGCTGATGACTCTTCTGTTGTTAAGGACGCGGGCGGCTGTCAGCGGGGAGCTGATGACTCATCTGTTGTTAAGGATGCGGGCGGCTGTCAGCGGGGAGCTGATGACTCATCTGTTGTTAAGGATGCGGGCGGCTGTCAGCGGGGAGCTGATGACTCTTCTGTTGTTAAGGACGCGGGCGGCTGTCAGCGAGGAGCTGATGACTCGTCTGTTAAGGATGCGGGCGGCTGTCAGCGGGGAGCTGATGACTCGTCTGTTGTTAAGGACGCGGGCGGCTGTCAGCGGGGAGCTGATGACTCGTTTGTTGTTAAGGACGCGGGCGGCTGTCAGCGGGGAGCTGATGACTCGTCTGTTGTTAAGGATGCGGGCGGCTGTCAGCGGGGAGCTGATGACTCGTCTGTTGTTAAGGACGCGGGTGGCTGTCAGCGGGGAGCTGATGACTTGTCTGTTAAGGACGCAGGCGGCTGTCAGCGGGGAGCTGATGACTCGTCTGTTGTTAAGGACGCGGACGGCTGTCAGCGGGGAGCTGATGACTCGTCTGTTGTTAAGGATGCGGGCGGCTGTCAGCGGGGGGCTGATGACTCGTCTGTTGTTAAGGACGCGGGCGGCTGTCAGCGGGGAGCTGATGACTCGTCTGTTGTTAAGGACGCGGACGGCTGTCAGCGGGGAGCTGATGACTCATCTGTTGTTAAGGATGCGGGCGGCTGTCAGCGGGGAGCTGATGACTCATCTGTTGTTAAGGATGCGGGCGGCTGTCAGCGGGGAGCTGATGACTCTTCTGTTGTTAAGGACGCGGGCGGCTGTCAGCGAGGAGCTGATGACTCGTCTGTTAAGGATGCGGGCGGCTGTCAGCGGGGAGCTGATGACTCGTCTGTTGTTAAGGACGCGGGCGGCTGTCAGCGGGGAGCTGATGACTCGTCTGTTGTTAAGGACGCGGACGGCTGTCAGCAGGGAGCTGATGACTCGTCTGTTGTTAAGGATGCGGGCGGCTGTCAGCGGGGAGCTGATGACTCGTCTGTTGTTAAGGACGCGGACGGCTGTCAGCGGGGAGCTGATGACTCGTCTGTTGTTAAGGATGCGGGCGGCTGTCAGCGGGGAGCTGATGACTCGTCTGTTGTTAAGGACGCGGGCGGCTGTCAGCGGGGAGCTGATGACTCGTCTGTTGTTAAGGACGCAGGCGGCTGTCAGCGGGGAGCTGATGACTCGTCTGTTGTTAAGTACGCGGGCGGCTGTCAGCGGGGAGCTGATGACTCGTCTGTTGTTAAGGACGCGGGTGGCTGTCAGCGGGGAGCTGATGACTTGTCTGTTAAGGACGCAGGCGGCTGTCAGCGGGGAGCTGATGACTCGTCTGTTGTTAAGGACGCGGACGGCTGTCAGCGGGGAGCTGATGACTCGTCTGTTGTTAAGGATGCGGGCGGCTGTCAGCGGGGGGCTGATGACTCGTCTGTTGTTAAGGACGCGGGCGGCTGTCAGCGGGGAGCTGATGACTCGTCTGTTGTTAAGGACGCGGACGGCTGTCAGCGGGGAGCTGATGACTCATCTGTTGTTAAGGATGCGGGCGGCTGTCAGCGGGGAGCTGATGACTCATCTGTTGTTAAGGATGCGGGCGGCTGTCAGCGGGGAGCTGATGACTCTTCTGTTGTTAAGGACGCGGGCGGCTGTCAGCGAGGAGCTGATGACTCGTCTGTTAAGGATGCGGGCGGCTGTCAGCGGGGAGCTGATGACTCGTCTGTTGTTAAGGACGCGGGCGGCTGTCAGCGGGGAGCTGATGACTCGTCTGTTGTTAAGGACGCGGACGGCTGTCAGCAGGGAGCTGATGACTCGTCTGTTGTTAAGGATGCGGGCGGCTGTCAGCGGGGAGCTGATGACTCGTCTGTTGTTAAGGACGCGGACGGCTGTCAGCGGGGAGCTGATGACTCGTCTGTTGTTAAGGACGTGGGCGGCTGTCAGCGGGGAGCTGATGACTCGTCTGTTAAGGACGCGGGCGGCTGTCAGCGGGGAGCTGATGACTCGTCTGTTGTTAAGGATGCGGGCGGCTGTCAGCGGGGAGCTGATGACTCGTCTGTTGTTAAGGACGCGGGCGGCTGTCAGCGGGGAGCTGATGACTCGTCTGTTGTTAAGGACGCAGGCGGCTGTCAGCGGGGAGCTGATGACTCGTCTGTTGTTAAGTACGCGGGCGGCTGTCAGCGGGGAGCTGATGACTCATCTGTTGTTAAGGACGCGGGCGGCTGTCAGCGAGGAGCTGATGACTCGTCTGTTAAGGACGCGGGCGGCTGTCAGCGGGGAGCTGATGACTCATCTGTTGTTAAGGATGCGGGCGGCTGACAGCGGGGAGCTGATGACTCGTCTGTTGTTAAGGACGCGGGCGGCTGTCAGTGGGGAGCTGATGACTCGTCTGTTAAAGACGCGGGCGGCTGTCAGCGGGGAGCTGATGACTCGTCTGTTAAGGACGCAGGCGGCTGTCAGCGGGGAGCTGATGACTCATCTGTTGTTAAGGACGCGGACGGCTGTCAGCGGGGAGCTGATGACTCGTCTGTTGTTAAGGATGCGGACGGCTGTCAGCGGGGAGCTGATGACTCGTCTGTTGTTAAGGATGCGGACGGCTGTCAGCGGGGAGCTGATGACTCGTCTGTTGTTAAGGATGCGGGCGGCTGTCAGCGGGGAGCTGATGACTCATCTGTTGTTAAGGATGCGGGCGGCTGACAGCGGGGAGCTGATGACTCGTCTGTTGTTAAGGACGCGGGCGGCTGTCAGTGGGGAGCTGATGACTCGTCTGTTAAGGACGCGGGCGGCTGTCAGCGGGGAGCTGATGACTCGTCTGTTAAGGACGCGGGCGGCTGTCAGCGGGGAGCTGATGACTCATCTGTTGTTAAGGACGCGGACGGCTGTCAGCGGGGAGCTGATGACTCGTCTGTTGTTAAGGATGCGGACGGCTGTCAGCGGGGAGCTGATGACTCGTCTGTTGTTAAGGATGCGGGCGGCTGTCAGCGGGGAGCTGATGACTCATCTGTTGTTAAGGACGCGGGCGTCTGTCAGCGGGGGGCTGATGACTCGTCTGTTGTTAAGGACGCGGGCGGCTGTCAGCGGGGAGCTGATGACTCGTCTGTTGTTAAGGACGCGGACGGCTGTCAGCGGGGAGCTGATGACTCATCTGTTGTTAAGGATGCGGGCGGCTGTCAGCGGGGAGCTGATGACTCATCTGTTGTTAAGGATGCGGGCGGCTGTCAGCGGGGAGCTGATGACTCTTCTGTTGTTAAGGACGCGGGCGGCTGTCAGCGAGGAGCTGATGACTCGTCTGTTAAGGATGCGGGCGGCTGTCAGCGGGGAGCTGATGACTCGTCTGTTGTTAAGGACGCGGGCGGCTGTCAGCGGGGAGCTGATGACTCGTCTGTTGTTAAGGACGCGGACGGCTGTCAGCAGGGAGCTGATGACTCGTCTGTTGTTAAGGATGCGGGCGGCTGTCAGCGGGGAGCTGATGACTCGTCTGTTGTTAAGGACGCGGACGGCTGTCAGCGGGGAGCTGATGACTCGTCTGTTGTTAAGGACGTGGGCGGCTGTCAGCGGGGAGCTGATGACTCGTCTGTTAAGGACGCGGGCGGCTGTCAGCGGGGAGCTGATGACTCGTCTGTTGTTAAGGATGCGGGCGGCTGTCAGCGGGGAGCTGATGACTCGTCTGTTGTTAAGGACGCGGGCGGCTGTCAGCGGGGAGCTGATGACTCGTCTGTTGTTAAGGACGCAGGCGGCTGTCAGCGGGGAGCTGATGACTCGTCTGTTGTTAAGTACGCGGGCGGCTGTCAGCGGGGAGCTGATGACTCATCTGTTGTTAAGGACGCGGGCGGCTGTCAGCGAGGAGCTGATGACTCGTCTGTTAAGGACGCGGGCGGCTGTCAGCGGGGAGCTGATGACTCATCTGTTGTTAAGGATGCGGGCGGCTGACAGCGGGGAGCTGATGACTCGTCTGTTGTTAAGGACGCGGGCGGCTGTCAGTGGGGAGCTGATGACTCGTCTGTTAAAGACGCGGGCGGCTGTCAGCGGGGAGCTGATGACTCGTCTGTTAAGGACGCAGGCGGCTGTCAGCGGGGAGCTGATGACTCATCTGTTGTTAAGGACGCGGACGGCTGTCAGCGGGGAGCTGATGACTCGTCTGTTGTTAAGGATGCGGACGGCTGTCAGCGGGGAGCTGATGACTCGTCTGTTGTTAAGGATGCGGACGGCTGTCAGCGGGGAGCTGATGACTCGTCTGTTGTTAAGGATGCGGGCGGCTGTCAGCGGGGAGCTGATGACTCATCTGTTGTTAAGGATGCGGGCGGCTGACAGCGGGGAGCTGATGACTCGTCTGTTGTTAAGGACGCGGGCGGCTGTCAGTGGGGAGCTGATGACTCGTCTGTTAAGGACGCGGGCGGCTGTCAGCGGGGAGCTGATGACTCGTCTGTTAAGGACGCGGGCGGCTGTCAGCGGGGAGCTGATGACTCATCTGTTGTTAAGGACGCGGACGGCTGTCAGCGGGGAGCTGATGACTCGTCTGTTGTTAAGGATGCGGACGGCTGTCAGCGGGGAGCTGATGACTCGTCTGTTGTTAAGGATGCGGGCGGCTGTCAGCGGGGAGCTGATGACTCATCTGTTGTTAAGGACGCGGGCGTCTGTCAGCGGGGGGCTGATGACTCGTCTGTTGTTAAGGATGCGGGCGGCTGTCAGCGGGGGGCTGATGACTCGTCTGTTGTTAAGGATGCGGGCGGCTGTCAGCGGGGAGCTGATGACTCATCTGTTGTTAAGGACGCGGGCGGCTGTCAGCGGGGAGCTGATGACTCGTCTGTTGTTAAGGACGCGGGCGGCTGTCAGCGGGGAGCTGATGACTCGTCTGTTAAGGACGCAGGCGGCTGTCAGCGGGGAGCTGGTGACTCATCTGTTGTTAAGGACGCGGGCGGCCGCTCACTTGTTAGTGCCTATTTATTATTGTTAATAAATGCGCTGGCTAGTGCCAGGCGTTAAATGTTTTCTGTACTAAAATACCGCAAGACTTCATAAAATAACTCACGCGGTATTTTAGTAGCATTTTTTTGTCAATGACATAAAACATTTTGAAAAACGCTGCGTGTTATTTTATATTGCTTTGTGAACGGAGGAGCCCTCTATCTATCTCCACATGGACATGTCATCCCAGGGAGATGCAGTGCGGAGGGCTTGCAGCACCGATGCGATTTCAGCATGGTGAGTCCTCTGCAGGAAATCGCATGTATCGGGAATACTGTCTGGATCACCAGGGACATAAAGGGAGGAGATCAATGAGAATTGAATGAATGTGCAGACAGAGCAGAGATCTATTCATATGAAAACATTACCATTTGCCTGGAGATACACTGTAATATTTGAAGATTGCCTTCAGTAGATGTTACTTTTTTTTGGTGTTCTAGAAAGGGAACTGACCGTTTTTTATCCCCGGCATAGTGGAGCTCCACGTGTCGCTGTCAGAGCGGTTGTGGTTGAAGGTGTAGCAGTTTCCGTAGATGGGGTGGTGGAAATGTGAGTAGTTCCTGCATTCAGAAAAAGAAATATATTTATTTCCAGGTATATAGAGAATACAAACACCGCAGGGTGACTATAGACAAAGCTAACACATATGCATGGATCTCAGAGGGGTTCATGCCTGCGGAGGAGGAAAGGGGAACAGAGGAGAACATCCAAAGTGGTGACTTCTTTAAGGAAAATGGGAAAACTAGTGCTGGACCTGTAAGATTATCCTATTGGCATTGCTATCTTATCTACAGGTATTGATGTGGATGGAGGTGATCGGGTTCCAGGTGCCAAACCAGCTGTGGACAAGACTTGTGCTTATAATCACACTGAAAGAAATACCATGAAAAGTCCAGTTCACCTCCAGCCCATTCACATTGTTGTCAGTCTCATGCCCTGATGAAGTGGGAAGTTCTCCGGAAATGTGTTGGCTACTCCTTCGAATGCCCCTCAAACCTTTACCCTTTGGTATGTATAGCTGCAGGCAGGGAATGCCATTACCCTTCTCTGTGTTGCCTAAAGGATTGTCCATCTGCAAAGATTCCAGAACCTTCTTTCTGTAGCTGCCTGCTTGAGTTGTGTCAGAGGGCCGCAGCCTGGGACTCACTTGCAGCAAAACATCTCGACCTTCAGGAACTCTGCTACAGACAAGGCTGCCCCTTAGATTCTGCACCTTGGCTCTTCTTAGGGCCCCCAGCAATGCTAGTCTAGTAAGTCTACCCACCCCTCTGAGCCTTCTCCTTGGCTTTCCTCACTCTCTACCCAACTCTCTGAGTCTTCTCCTTGGCTTTCCTCACTCTCTGCCCCACTGAGCCTTCTCCATGGCTTTCTTCACTCTCTGTCCCACTCTCTGTGCCTTCTCTGAGGCTTTCTTCACACTCTGCCCCACTCTCTGAGCCTTCTCCATGGCTTTCTTCACTCTCTGCCCCACTCTCTGAGCCTTCTCCATGGCTTTCTTCTCTGCCCATCTCTCTGAGCCTTCTCGATTGCTTTCCTCACTCTCTGCCCCACCCTCCGAGGCTTCTCCATGGCTTTATTCTCTGCCCATCTCTCTGAGCCTTCTCCTTGGCTTTCCTCACTCTCTGCCCCACTCTGAGCCTTCTCCATGGCTTCCTTCTCTGCCTATCTCTCTGAGCCTTCTCCATGGCTTTCCTCACTCTCTGCCCCACTCTCTGGGCCTTCTCTGAGGCTTTCTTCACTCTCTGCCCCACTCTCTGAGCCTTGTCCATGGCTTTCCTCACTTTCTGCCCCACTCTGAGCCTTCTCCATGGCTTTCTTCACTCTCTGCCCCACTCTCCGAGCCTTCTCTATGGCTTTCCTCACTCTCTGCCCCACTCTGAGCCTTCTCCATGGCTTTCTTCACTCTCTGCCCCACTCTGAGCCTTCTCCATGGCTTTCTTCACTCCCCGCCCCACTCTCTGAGCCTTCTCCATGGCTTTCTTCTCTGCCCATCTCTCTGAGCCTTCTCCATGGCTTCATTCACTCTCTGCCCCACTCTCTGAGCCTTCTCCATGGCTTTCTTCTCTGCCCATCTCTCTGAGCCTTCTCCATGGCTTTCTTCACTCTCTGCCCCACTCTCTGGGCCTTCTCTGAGGCTTTCTTCACTCTCTGCCCATCTCTCTGGGCCTTCTCCGAGGCTTTCTTCACTCTCTGCCCCACTCTCTGAGGCTTCTCCATGGCTTTATTCTCTGCCCATCTCTCTGAGCCTTCTCCTTGGCTTTCTTCACTGTCTGCCCCACTCTCTGGGCCTTCTCTGAGGCTTTCTTCACTCTCTGCCCATCTCTCTGGGCCTTCTCCGAGGCTTTCTTCACTCTCTGCCCCACTCTCTGAGGCTTCTCCATGGCTTTATTCTCTGCCCATCTCTCTGAGCCTTCTCCGAGGCTTTCTTCACTGTCTGCCCCACTCTCTGGGCCTTCTCTGAGGAATTCCTAACTCTCTCCCCCACTCCCTGGGCCTTCTCCGAGCCTTTCTTCACTCTCTACCCAACCCTCTGAGCCTTCTCCTTGGCTTTCCTCACTCTCTGCCCCACTCTGAGCCTTCTCCATGGCTTCCTTCTCTGCCCATCTCTCTGAGGCTTCTCCATGGCTTTCTTCACTCTCTGTCCCACTCTTTTGGCCTTCTCTGAGGCTTTCTTCACTCTCTGCCCCACTCTCTGAGCCTTCTCCATGGCTTTCCTCACTCTCTGCCCCACTCTGAGCCTTCTCCATGGCTTTCTTCACACTCTGCCCCACTCTCTGAGCCTTCTCTATGGCTTTCCTCACTCTCTGCCCCACTCTGAGCCTTCTCCATGGCTTTCTTTCTGCCCATCTTTCTGAGCCTTCTCCATGGCTTTCTTCACTCTCTGCCCTACTCTCTGAGCCTTCTCTGAGGCTTTCTTCACTCTCTGCCCCACTCTCTGGGCCTTCTCCAAGGCTTTCTTCACTCTCTGCCCCACTCTCTGGGCCTTCTCTGAGGCTTTCCTCACTCTATGCCCCACTCTCTGAGGATTCTCCATGGCTTTCTTCACTCTCTGCCCCACTCTCTGAGCCTTCTCCATGGCTTTCTTCTCTGCCCATCTCTCTGAGCCTTCTCCATGGCTTTCTTCACTCTCTGCCCATCTCTCTGGGCCTTCTCCGAGGCTTTCTTCACTCTCTGCCCCACTCTCTGAGCCTTCTCCATGGCTTTCTTCTCTGCCCATCTCTCTGAGCCTTCTCCATGGCTTTCTTCACTCTCTGCCCCACTCTCTGAGCCTTCTCCATGGCTTTCCTCTCTGCCTATCTCTCTGGGCCTTCTCCGAGGCTTTCTTCACTCTCTGCCCCATTCTCTGGGCCTTCTCTGAGGCTTTGTTCACTCTCTGCCCCACTCTCTGAGCCTTCCCCATGGCTTTCTTCACTCTCTGTCCCACTCTCTGGGCCTTCTCTGAGGCTTTCTTCACTCTCTGCCCCACTCTCTGGGCCTTCTCCGAGGCTTTCTTCACTCTCTGCCCCACTCTCTGGGCCTTCTCTGAGGCTTTCTTCAGTCTCTGCCCCACTCTCTGGGCCTTCTCTGAGGCTTTCTTCACTCTCTGCCCCACTCTCTGGGCCTTCTCTGAGGCTTTCTTCACTCTCTGCCCCACTCTCTGGGCCTTCTCTGAGGCTTTCTTCACTCTCTGCCCCACTCTCTGGGCCTTCTCTGAGGCTTTCTTCACTCTCTGCCCCACTCTCTGGGCCTTCTATGAGGCTTTCTTCACTCTCTGCCCCACTCTCTGGGCCTTCTCCGAGGCTTTCTTCACTCTCTGCCCCACTCTCTGAGCCTTCTCTGAGGCTTTCTTCACTCTCTGCCCCACTCTCTGGGCCTTCTCCGAGGCTTTCTTCACTCTCTGCCCCACTCTCTGAGCCTTCTCTGAGGCTTTCTTCACTCTCTGCCCCACTCTCTGGGCCTTCTCTGAGGCTTTCTTCACTCTCTGCCCCACTCTCTGGGCCTTCTATGAGGCTTTCTTCACTCTCTGCCCCACTCTCTGGGCCTTCTCCGAGGCTTTCTTCACTCTCTGCCCCACTCTCTGAGCCTTCTCTGAGGCTTTCTTCACTCTCTGCCCCACTCTCTGGGCCTTCTCCGAGGCTTTCTTCACTCTCTGCCCCACTCTCTGGGCCTTCTCTGAGGCTTTCCTCACTCTATGCCCCACTCTCTGAGGCTTTCTTCACTCTCTGCCCCACTCTCTGAGCCTTCTCCGAGGCTTTCTTCACTCTCTGCCCCACTCTCTGAGCCTTCTCCGAGGCTTTCCTCACTCTCTGCCCCACTCTCTGAGGCTTTCTTCACTCTCTGCCCCACTCTCTGAGCCTTCTCCGAGGCTTTCCTCACTCTCTGCCCCACTCTCTGAGGCTTTCTTCACTCTCTGCCCCACTCTCTGAGCCTTCTCTGAGGCTTTCTTCACTCTCTGCCCCACTCTCTGAGCCTTCTCTGAGGCTTTCTTCACTCTCTGCCCCATTCTCTGAGCCTTCTCTGAGGCTTTCTTCACTCTCTGCCCAGGCTGCTACATTCAAGTCTTGGTCAGCCACTCTGCCCCAAAACAAGAATAGAGGACAAACCTTAAGGTGGGGACACCTGTTACTGTGACGCTTGTCTAAGAAGGGGATTTGCTACACTTTGGGCAATTTCCTTTGACTTCCTGTTGTGTCTACTGGACAGGAAGTGAAGGGAAATCAGAATGCAAAAAAAAGCTTGGCAGGTTTTTTTCTCATCTAGACTAACCAGAACAGGGGCAGTAGGGGGGGGGACAAGAAGAACACCCACCATGGGTGCAGTGTTGTAATGTGGGGGGGGCACTGGGAGTACAGAGCAGGGGCTGCTGGGGCGAGGATTCTCCTTCCAACATCAGCCCAATGTGGGGGGAAGACAGCAAGCCGGGCAGGCGCTCACTAAGAACTTACCTCCTTCCCACCACAGGTGCGTGCCGGAGAGTGGGACTTCCCTTCTTCCTGCCTCCCCCTGTCATGTGACATATCAGGTGCCACAATGAGGGGGTCTGAACTGTAAGTACACAGAGGGTGGGGAGAGCAAATCAGCCCCAGAGTTCCTCTCATAGCCACTCTACCTCCCTCAGTGCCACACTGGACCCTGAGGGGCCACCATCCTCCCAGCTTCCCTTCATATTACCACCAAACTGGTCCTTCTCAGACTGACACCACCAATGCAGGGACAGTTTTTCTTCCAGTGACACCAATATGGGCATTTTTTCCTCACGCTGATGCTGGAGCTTTTCTTTCTACATCACCGATAGCCCCCCATGAACACTACAGACGCAGGGACAGTTTTTTATTTTAGTGACACCACCGACACAGAGCATTCTTTCCCTCCAGTGACACCACAGACACAGGGGACATTCTTTCCCTCCAGTGACACCACAGACACAGGGGACATTCTTTCCCTCCAGTGACACCACCGACACAGGGGACATTCTTTCCCTCCAGTGACACCACCGACACAGGGGACATTCTTTCCCTCCAGTGACACCACCGACACAGAGCATTCTTTCCCTCCAGTGACACCACCGACACAGGGGACATTCTTTCCCTCCAGTGACACCACCGACACAGGGGACATTCTTTCCCTCCAGTGACACCACCGACACAGAGCATTCTTTCCCTCCAGTGACACCACCGACACAGGGGACATTCTTTCCCTCCAGTGACACCACCGACACAGGGGACATTCTTTCCTTCCAGTGACACCACCGACACAGGGACATTTATTCCTTCCAGTGACACCACCGACACAGGGACATTCTTTCCCTCCAGTGACACCACCGACACAGGGGACATTCTTTCCCTCCAGTGACACCACCGACACAGGGGACATTCTTTCCCTCCAGTGACACCACCGACACAGGGGACATTCTTTCCTTCCAGTGACACCACCGACACAGGGACATTCTTTCCCTCCAGTGACACCACCGACACAGGGGACATTCTTTCCCTCCAGTGACACCACCGACACAGGGGACATTCTTTCCCTCCAGTGACACCACCGACACAGAGCATTCTTTCCCTCCAGTGACACCACCGACACAGGGGACATTCTTTCCCTCCAGTGACACCACCGACACAGGGGACATTCTTTCCCTCCAGTGACACCACCGACACAGAGCATTCTTTCCCTCCAGTGACACCACCGACACAGGGGACATTCTTTCCCTCCAGTGACACCACCGACACAGGGGACATTCTTTCCCTCCAGTGACACCACCGACACAGGGGACATTCTTTCCTTCCAGTGACACCACCGACACAGGGACATTCTTTCCCTCCAGTGACACCACCGACACAGGGGACATTCTTTCCCTCCAGTGACACCACCGACACAGGGGACATTCTTTCCCTCCAGTGACACCACCGACACAGGGGACATTCTTTCCTTCCAGTGACACCACCGACACAGGGGACATTCTTTCCTTCCAGTGACACCACCGACACAGGGACATTTATTCCTTCCAGTGACACCACAGGACATTTATTTTGCCCCAGTGGTCCCACCATAGTTTCCTTTCAGTGACGTCACTAAAACAGGGATTTTTCTTCCTCACACTAAAGTATTTCTTTCTACATCACCATTAAATTCTAATGTACGGCTCTGTGTGTGGGGAATAACTCCGCCCCTTACTCCTCATGGGCGGGGCTTGTAATTGTTGCTGTGGGCACTGGATGACCCGCCTCTCGCTCTGATGTACTTTATTGGTATATTCTGGATGTTGGAGCCGCGGTCACATGATTTAGTGGAAAGCCGCGACGTGGATCTGTAAGAATAATGAATGATAATAAATGCGGCACACACACCCCGCCTGCATGCAGTGCTCCTCATTGAACCGACAAGCCAGGATGAAGTTCTCCAGCTCCTCTGTAGTGACATTTCCATCCTTGGGGACGCGGGCGAGGATATTTATATACTGGAAGCGATACCACTCCTGGACGGCGTCCACCCCCGAGCTGTACGTCTGGTAGAAGCAATCATCTCCGCTTTTATTACACTGCGGGGAGGAGAAACAGAGAATCAGACTGTGTGATAATGGGGGACACAACATTGCCACCCCTCTGAAATGCAATCCATAGTCAAATGCTTTTCAGAGGGTGTTTGATAGGTGGTGAGAAGGTGATATGTTGGCTCCTCGCCCGCGGCGCTGTGACCATCTCACGCGGTTTGGTACCATTCATTGAAATGGGTCGTGTTTGGCAGCGGTGCCGTCCGCTCAATGAGACTCGGATGTCGTTTTTGCCTCGGCTGTGAGACAAACTATTAAAGTTTAATTAAAGACAAAACTTTATTATTGTTATTGTTGGATGGAGTGGAGAGGGATTAGAACCCCTGTCAGGTTTTTATTGCTGTCTGCGCCCCCTTTAGGGAGATTCATCCTCTCTATTTATCATTATGTGAATGTGAGGCTCACACCCAGACGATTGGAACGGCGGGCAGAATGCGATTCCTTCTTAATGGCTCGTCGCTCAGAAAGGAGGAGGAGCTTCTTTCGGGGGAACATTATCACGCATTGCGATCTGCCGCACTTGTAATGTAATTTATTGCGGCAAAAAAAAAATCACACCGCGATTAAATGTCATCGCAAACGCGTCCCCTGTTTTGCCGCAAATTTTAAAATACGGGCAGAATCTCGCCGCTTCCGCCCACAAATCAAACCCCCTACTAAGTGAATGGAAGCCAAAAAATAAATCTTCCAATGGGGACACTGACCTGGGGGGCCCCAAGGAATTCCCTTCATTTGCAAGGATTTCCTCTCACTTCCTGTTTTGGTTAATGGACAGGAAGTGAAGAAAAATCTCCCCAAAGGGGACACAGATGGAGAAAAAAAAAATCTGACAGGGGTTATAACCCTCCCTTACTCCACCCAACATGAAAAACAAAAAGTTTTGTCTATAGTTCTACTTTAATGTAGAATGCAGAATGTACAACCCCCCTGCTCTTGTTTAGATGGGCAGTCGAGGGGGCGGCAAAACCATGGCTCAGCCACCTGCTTTGACTGCCCCCCGACCACCCATGTGCCACAGCCCAAAATGTGTTCAAGAAACTTTATTATCCATCAAACTACAATTTCATTCCAAAGAGTAGACGCAAATTCATAAACGCACAAACTGGAAGAACTTTCATTAGCCTGAATTTTTACAGACTGACTATAAATATTACTAGAGATCGATCGATAAGACATGATAGACACAGAACAGCCAATCATGTCTTCCCATAAACATCTTCACCTCTGACTGATATTCATATCCACCGATCGTTTACCATGGTCCAACTGACTCCGCCCACAGACGTCTGACGTCTCATTCCCAAATACTTATCATATAACCCCATTCATAACCCCCAACCCCCCCATTCACACCCCCCCAACCCCCCATTCACCCCCCCAACCCCCCATTCACACCCCCCAACCCCCCATTCACCCCCCCAACCCCCCCATTCACACCCCCCAACCCCCCATTCACCCCCCCAACCCCCCATTCACACCCCCCAACCCCCCATTCACCCCCCCAACCCCCCCATTCACACCCCCCAACCCCCCATTCACCCCCCCAACTCCCCCATTCACACCCCCCAACCCCCCATTCACCCCCCCAACCCCCCATTCACACCCCCCAACCCCCCCCCAACCCCCCCATTCACACCCCCAACCCCCCCCCCAACCCCCCCATTCACACCCCCAACCCCCCCCCAACCCCCCCATTCACACCCAACCCCCCCATTCACACCCCCAACCCCCCATTCATACCCCCCATTCATACCCCCCAACCCCCCATTCACACCCCTCAACCCCCCCAACCCCCCCATTCACACCCCCAACCCCCCCATTCACACCCCCAACCCCCCCCCAACCCCCCCATTCACACCCAACCCCCCCATTCACACCCCCCAACCCCCCATTCACACCCCTCAACCCCCCCAACCCCCCATTCATACCCCCCAACCCCCCCATTCACACCCCCCCATTTACACCCCAACCCCCCATTCACACCCCCAACCCCTCCATTCACACCCCCCATTCACACCCCAACCCCCCATTCACACCCCCAACCCCTCATTCACACCCTCATTCACCCCCCCAACCCCCCCATTCACACCCCCCAACCCCCCTATTCACACCCCCCAACCCCCCATTCACCCCCCCAACCCCCTCAACCCCCCATTCACACCCCCCAACCCCCCATTCATACCCCCCAACCCCCCCATTCACACCCCCCAACCCCCCATTCACACCCTCATTCACACCCCCAACCCCCCATTCACACCCCCAACCCCCCATTCACACCCCCAACCCCTCATTCACACCCTCATTCACACCCCCAACCCCCCATTCACACCCCCCAACCCCCCCAACCCCCCATTCATACCCCCCAACACCCCCAACCCCCCATTCACACCCCCAACCCCCCATTCACAACCCCTCATTCACACCCCCAACCCCCCATTCACACCCCCAACCCCTCATTCACACCCTCATTCACACCCCCAACCCCCCATTCACACCCCCCAACCCCCCATTCACAACCCCTCATTCACACCCCCAACCAGCCAATCAAATCTTCTCTATGGAGACGCTTCATATAAACCCTACAAGTCGCCTGACGATCAAAACCGTTCTGGAGATCCAATCGGGCAGATTGGTGCGTTTTTCTTTCCATGGAAATACATTGAAATGCGATTAGCAAACTTTTGATCATTTTTCTGCTCTAATGCAATAATTATATAAAAAAGAAATAAATAATGATAATCATATATAAAAAAATTAACCCTTGACCCCAACTACTAACCCCTAACCCTAATATTAACCCTAAAATTATTACCTAACCCCAAACCTGACCCCTCACCCCAAACCTGACCCCTAACCCCTCACCCCAAACCTAACCCCTCACCCCAAACCTGACCCCTCACCCCAAACCTGACCCCTAACCCCTCACCCCAAACCTAACCCCTCACCCCAAACCTGACCCCTAACCCCAAACCTGACCCCTAACCCCAAACCTGACCCCTCACCCCAAACCTGACCCCTCACCCCAAACCTGACCCCTAACCCCTCACTCCAAACCTGACCCCTAACCCCTCACCCCAAACCTAACCCCTCACCCCAAACCTAACCCCTCACCCCAAACCTGACCCCTAACCCCAAACCTAACCCCTCACTCCAAACCTGACCCCTAACCCCTCACCCCAAACCTAACCCCTCACCCCAAACCTAACCCCTCACCCCAAACCTAACCCCTCACTCCAAATCTGACCCCTCACTCCAAACCTGACCCCTCACCCCAAACCTGACCTCTAACCGCTCACCCCAAACCTAACCCCTCACTCCAAATCTGACCCCTCACTCCAAACCTGACCCCTCACCCCAAACCTGACCCCTAACCCCTCACCCCAAACCTGACCCCTAACCCTCACCCCAAACCTAACCCCTCACCCCAAACCTGACCCCTAACCCTCACCCCAAATCTGACCCCTCACTCCAAACCTGACCCCTCACCCCAAACCTGACCCCTAACCCTCACCCCAAACCTGACCCCTCACCCCAAACCTGACCCCTCACCCCAAACCTGACCCCTCACCCCAAACCTGACCCCTCACCCCAAACCTGACCCCTAACCCCTCACCCCAAACCTGACCCCTCACCCCAAACCTGACCCCTCACCCCAAACCTGACCCCTAACCCCTCACCCCAAACCTAACCCCTCACCCCAAACCTGACCCCTAACCCCAAACCTAACCCCTCACTCCAAACCTGACCCCTAACCCCTCACCCCAAACCTAACCCCTCACCCCAAACCTGACCCCTAACCCCAAACCTGACCTCTAACCGCTCACTCCAAATCTGACCCCTCACTCCAAATCTGACCCCTCACTCCAAACCTGACCCCTCACCCCAAACCTGACCCCTCACCCCAAACCTGACCCCTCACCCCAAACCTGACCCCTCACCCCAAACCTGACCCCTAACCCCTCACCCCAAACCTGACCCCTCACCCCAAACCTGACCCCTAACCCCTCACCCCAAACCTGACCCCTCACCCCAAACCTAACCCCTAACCCCTCACCCCAAACCTGACCCCTAACCCCAAACCTAACCCCTCACTCCAAATCTGACCCCTCACTCCAAACCTGACCTCTAACCGCTCACCCCAAACCTGACCCCTCACCCCAAACCTGACCTCTAACCGCTCACCCCAAACCTGACCCCTCACCCCAAATCTGACCCCTAACTCCAAACCTGACCCCTCACCCCAAACCTGACCTCTAACCCCTCACCCCAAACCTGACCCCTAACCCTTACCCCAAACCTGACCCCTCACCCCAAACCTGACCCCTAACCCCTCACCCCAAACCTGACCCCTAACCCCTCACCCCAAACCTGACCCCTCACCCCAAACCTGACCCCTCACCCCAAACCTGACCCCTCACTCCAAATCTGACCCCTCACTCCAAACCTGACCCCTCACCCCAAACCTGACCTCTAACCGCTCACCCCAAACCTGACCCCTAACCCTCACCCCAAACCTGACCCCTCACCCCAAACCTGACCCCTCACCCTCACCCCAAACCTAACCCCTCACCCCAAACCTGACCCCTCACCCTCACCCCAAACCTAACCCCTCACCCCAAACCTGACCCCTAACCCCTCACCCCAAACCTGACCCCTCACCCCAAACCTGACCCCTCACCCCAAACCTGACCCCTAACCCCTCACCCCAAACCTAACCCCTCACCCCAAACCTGACCCCTAACCCCAAACCTAACCCCTCACTCCAAATCTGACCCCTCACTCCAAACCTGACCCCTCACCCCAAACCTGACCTCTAACCGCTCACCCCAAACCTGACCCCTAACCCTCACCCCAAACCTGACCCCTAACCCTCACCCCAAACCTGACCCCTCACCCCAAACCTGACCCCTCACCCCAAACCTGACCCCTCACCCCAAACCTGACCTCTAACCCCTCACCCCAAACCTGACCCCTAACCCTCACCCCAAACCTGACCCCTCACCCCAAACCTGACCCCTAACCCCTCACCCCAAACCTGACCCCTAACCCCTCACCCCAAACCTGACCCCTCACCCCAAACCTGACCCCTAACCCCTCACCCCAAACCTAACCCCTCACCCCAAACCTAACCCCTCACTCCAAATCTGACCCCTCACTCCAAACCTGACCCCTCACCCCAAACCTGACCTCTAACCGCTCACCCCAAATCTGACCCCTCACTCC
>NC_133331.1:431117-452894 GCF_042186555.1 Aquarana catesbeiana
CTCCGCCCCAAACGGCTGATTGTTTCCTGTGTACAAAAAAAGACAAATGGATTATTCAGACCTGGGCTCACAGGAAGCGGGTTGGTGTCATATCTATAACAGACGACCAAATGCCACCCGTTCTCCTAATCTTCCCAGAATTGGAACTCTAGATTTGTAGGTGAGAAGTGGAAGTGACGCAGGAAAGCTCAGAATTTCTGAAGCAGTTTTTTATACAGAATTCTCTCTGAATGCGGCCATTTTGAATAATTATCTGCAGGAACCGTAAGCAGAGCATTGCCCACAGCTCCCGGCTCTCGCAGCTTTAATGCCAATTTCTTTGTAGGTAAAATATAGACGGCGAGAGAGAAAGTGCTAAACACACCGTATAGCCCGGGGGCCGGAACTGAACTTGTTAAAAGTGTTATCCCGCGTGCACACGATCGGAAATGCCCCGTACACACGATCGGAAATGCCCCGTACACACGATCGGAAATGCCCCGTACACACGATCGGAAATGCCCCATACACACGATCGGAAATGCCCCGTACACACGATCGGAAATGCCCCGTACACACGATCGGGAAATGCCCCGTACACGACGATCGGAAATGCCCCGTACACACGATCGAAATGCCCCGTACACACGATCGGAACTGCCCCATACACACGATCGGTAATGCCCCGTACACACAATCGGAAAATGCCCCATACACGACGATCGGAAATGCCCCGTACACACGATCGAAATGCCCCATACACACGATCGGAAATGCCCCGTACACACGATCGGAAATGCCCCGTACACACGATCGGAAATGCCCCATACACACGATCGGTAATGCCCCGTACACACAATCGGAAATGCCCCATACACACGATCGGAAATGCCCCGTACACACGATCGGAAATGCCCCATACACACGATCGGAAATGCCCCGTACACACGATCGGAAATGCCCCATACACACGATCGGAAATGCCCCGTACACACGATCGGAAATGCCCGTACACACGATCGGAAATGCCCCGTACACACGATCAGAAATGCCCCGTACACACGATCGTAAATGCCCCATACACACGATCGTAAATGCCCCGTACACACGATCGTAAATGCCCCGTACACACGATCGGAAATGCCCCGTACACACGATCGGAAATGCCCCGTACACACGATCGGAAATGCCCCGTACACACGATCGGAATGCCCCGTACACACGATCGGAAATGCCCCGTACACACGATCGGAAATGCCGCCCAGCAAAACTCCGATGAGAGCTTTTTTGTCATAAATTCCGACAGTGTGTACGATCCATCGGACTTTTAATGGCGGAATTCCAGCCAGCAAAAGATTTGAGAGCAGGTTCTCTATTTTTCGGTCGGAAAACGTTCCTATCGAAAATGCGATCGTCTGTATGCAATTCGGACGCACAAAAAATCACGCATGCTCGGAAGCATTGAACGTCATGTTTCTCGGCTCGTCGTAGTGTTGCTACGTCACCGTGTTCTTGATGGTCGAAAGTTCCGAGAATTTTTTGTGTATGGAAGCCAAGCTTGAGTGGAATAACGTCCAAAAAACCATCCAAGCTTTTCTGACGAAAATTCCGCTCGTGTGTACGCGGGCATAATTCAATAAAAAGCGAACGCATTCCTGAGCTCTGTGGGTCCCTCTTCATCGTGTAAGGTAAGTATACATTACCAGTATTCCCTGCGTGGAATGTAAGAATATCACCAACTAGAAGGAAAGCCTGGCAATGCACACCGACTGTTATGGGGCCTCCTGGCAGTTCCATGGATTCACCCCAAGGGGTAGAGTTGGTTTTCACCAGAGATCCTGATGATGGAGATGGGCCTAGTGGCCCTCAGTTTTCTTTTGCTAGGAACTGGCCCCAGTTTGTTTGCTTCCCCTCGGGGTTCATTCTACGGTATGGAGACTGTTCATGATGCGGTAGACATAGAGAGTAGGTGGGTCCAGGAAGAGGTCATGGCAGGTGACGGTGACATTACTGGTCCTGGGAGGGACTTCAAGAGTTCCATTGGAAGTTCTGTCAGAGATTTTGCAAAAACCATTGAAAGTCTTGGCAGAAATCCTGTGAGTACCATAGGAAGTCCTGGCAGAAATCCTGTGAGTACCATAGGAAGTCCTGGCAGAAATCCTGTGAGTACCATAGGAAGTCCTGGCAGAAATCCTGTGAGTACCATAGGAAGTCCTGGCAGAAATCCTGTGAGTACCATAGGAAGTCCTGGCAGAAATCCTGTGAGTACCATAGGAAGTCCTGGCATGGATTCTGTGAGTACCATAGGAAGTCCTGGCAGAAATCCTGTGAGTACCATAGGAAGTCCTGGCATGGATTCTGTGAGTACCATAGGAAGTCCTGGCATGGATTCTGTGAGTACCATAGGAAGTCCTGGCAGAAATCCTGTGAGTACCATAGGAAGTCCTGGCATGGATTCTGTGAGTACATTGGAAGTTCTGGTAGGAATTCTGCAAGTAACATAGAAAGTCCTGGAAGAGATTCTGTGAGTACCATTAGAAGCCCTAGCAGGGATACCACAAGCACCGCTTGAAGTCCTGGCAGGGATTCTGTGACAACATTGGAAGTCCTGGCAGGGATTCTGCAAGTTTCATTGGAAGTCCTGGCAGGGATTCTAGGAGTACCATTAGAAGTATTGGCAAGGATTCTGGATTAAGGAGTCCTGGCAGTCATACTGTGGCCCTGATGAAGAAGGCCCCGTAACACACTGTCTTTTTTTTTAAAGAGTCTTCTAATAATAAATTCCTTACTACTTAGTTGGCACTTTACCCCTTGCACCTTCCTGCCCATAAGAGATCTTTCCTTTGGGGAACTCTCCCTACATCATACCAAATACTTACCTACCCAGACAGGTGGATCCAGAACCTCACACCTTTCCTCCCCCATTTTTTTGGTAGGTATCAGAGATTTCACCAATGTCTACCAACTCACTCTCTTCATGTGATCAAACCAAACTTTTTTACATGCTCCATAGAAAGACAAACAGACTTAAAGGGTCTACACTTCCGAAATAAAACACCCTAAAATTGTCACCAATAGAAAGCATTGCAATGCATGTTATGTGACGTCAGCTCAGATGCTGCACCTCGAACGTTCCCGTTGAATATTGTGTATGTTGGGATGACGCTGCATGTGAATTTTTTCACTTTGAGATAATATCTCTGAGATTTTAGTCATCCAGTAATGTGGTTTCTGTGGGGAGTCCTCTTTTATCTATAACCCTATTGAAGGTAATCTCCTTCTGTATGTCTCAGTTTATGAAACCACATCACCTATCACACAATCTCTGACACCGGAGATATTTACATGTCATCACTTCCATCACAAATCTAACAAACAAGGATTAAAATATTTTAAAATAGTGGGTGGAGCTATGCAAATCTTCCCATAGAATGCCATATAATAAGTATTATAATATAAAAATGTGAATAGATGAATAACAAGGTGGACTTTCTGAGTCTTTAGCCAACCACCCCATAATCCATCTGTCCGGTCTTATTATTTAGCTGGTAATTAGCTCTCCAAAGTCTCTACACTTCACATCTCTAAGGGAAAACCCAGAGAACTGTGGTAGGTGACCATTCCAATGCCGGCTTCCCATCAGGAACTGGTAAGATGCCCTCTCCAGACCCGGAAAGATCCTGATGGCCGAACGGTATTTTAAATTGAGGTGATTACAGGAGATGCTGTCAGGAAACACAGAAGGTTCTGTAGTCGAACCTTTCGGATCCTCTGTCTGGGTTTTCCAATACCAAGAATTTCTTCTAGGCTTCTCACAAACTACAAACAGGACTTCTTATGACTTTCTTTCTCCAATGTCTTTCTTCTTGTCACTCTTCCATAAAGGGCAGATTTGTGGAGAACACGACTTATGCCTTGTACACACGATCGGACATTCCTACAACAAAACCGTGGAATTTTTTCTGACGGATGTTGGCTCAAACTTGTCTTGCATACACACAGTCACACAAATGTTGTCGGAAATTCCGATCGCCAAGAACGCGGTGACGTACAAGACGTACGACGAGCCGAGAAAAATGAAGTTCAATAGCCAGTGCGGCTCTTCTGCTTGATTCCGAGCATGTGTGAGCTTTTGTGCCTCAGAATTGAGTACACACGCTCGGAATTTCCAACAACAAGTTTTGTTGTAGGAAAATTTGAGAACCTGCTCTCAAACATTTGTTGTCGGAAATTCTGACAACAAGCTCACATCGAACATTTCCCGTCAGAAAATCCGATCGTGTGTACGAGGCATTATAGTAGTCCTGTGGACAGATTCTCCCACCTGAGCTGTGGATCTCTGCAGCTCCTCCAGAGTTACCATGGACCTCTTGGCTCTTCTCTGATGAATGCTCTCCTTGCCCGGCCGGTCAGTTTAGGTGGACGGCCATGTCTTGGTAGGTTTGCAGTTGTGCCATACTCTTTCCATTTTCTGATGATGGATTGAACAGAGCTCCGTGAGATGTTCAAAGCTTGGGAGATTTTTTTATAACCTAACCCTGCATTATACTTCTCCACAACTTTATCCCTGACCTGTCTGGTGTGTTCCTTGGCCTTCATGATGCTGTTTGTTCACTAAGGTTCTCTGACAAACCTCTGAGGGCTTCACAGAACAGCTGTATTTATACTGAGATTAAATGACACACAGGTGGACTCTATTTACTAATTAGGTGACTTCTGAAGGCAATTGGTTCCTCTAGATTTTAGTTGGGGGTATCAGAGTAAAGGGGGCTGAATACAAATGCCCCCCCCCCCCCCTCACACTTTTCACATATTTATTTGTATCATTTATCATTTTCCTTCCACTTCACAATTATGTGACACTTTGTGTTGGTCTATCACATAAAATCCCAATAAAATACATTTACTTTTTAGGGTGTAACAAAATGTGGGGAATTTCAAGGGGTATGAATACTTTTTCAAGGCACTGTATACGGGACGGTAATCCTCCTCGTCTGTATATGTGCTTTTTGTGCGACGACTACAATATTCAGAGGGTTCTGTTTCCCTATAATGTATGGAGCACAATACAGAGTTTTTATCCTTTTTATTACTGTATAAATAAAGAATAGATTTTATTTCAATGTTTGGTGTCTCTGATGTTTTGCTGCTCTTTTTCTATATTACTGGGATGAGGCCTGTAAGTCCCCACAATGGTGGTATTAGGCTGGGCTCACATCAGTGGCGGTTGGTGGGTTCATCTTTTGGGGGGGGGTCGCAAACAAACATCACCCCCCCGGTGGCATGGCAGGGCACTAAAACAGCAAACCCCCCCTCCGCGCAGGCGGTCCGGCACTTACCCGCTCGTGTGGCGGGACTGTGGTGTCCTTTCCTGGAGTGCGGGCAGCGGCCGTCGCGGCTCCAGTGTCCACTCTTCCAGCTTCCTTCGCTGTGTGTCTTCCGCCAAAGCACTAGGCATCCAATATGATCGCCTGATGCTTTGGCCAATCGGGAAGCATGCCTCCTGATTGGTGGGGAGGAACTTTAGTGTGATAATAGTGAAAATTCATTCGCTATGGTCACACAACAGGGTGGGCTCAGGGTGCAATGCTCTGCGCTCCGAGCTCACCCTTTATTGAAGCCAATTAGAGCCTCTGGCTCCAATCAGGTGCTTCAAAACCCTCCCCCCCCCCCCCCCCAGATTGGAATCAATGGTCCGGCGCCACTGATATGTAGATCATGGGGATGGATAGGGATAGGGGTGGCGGTGCCTGTGCACCCCCTATGGACGGTCCGCCACTGGTTCAAACTATTGTAAATTGGATGAAGGGTTCCCTGCATCTAATTCGCATGTCAGGAGATTGTGACCAGCTCTCTATGGAGTTCTCTATGGAGCTCTCTATGGAGCTCTCTATGGAGTTCTCTATGGAGTTCTCTATGAAGATCTCTATGAAGATCTCTGTGGAGCTCTCTATGGAGTTCTCTGTGGAGTTCTCTATGGAGTTCTCTATGGAGCTCTCTGTGGAGTTCTCTATGGAGTTCTCTATGGAGCTCTCTATGGAGCTCTCTATGGAGTTCTCTATGAAGATCTCTATGAAGATCTCTATGAAGATCTCTGTGGAGCTCTTTATGGAGTTCTCTATGGAGTTCTCTATGGAGCTCTCTATGGAGCTCTCTGTGGAGCTCTCTGTGGAGTCCTCTATGGAGTTCTTCTCTATGGAGCTTTCTATGGAGTTCTCTATGGAGTTCTCTATGGAGCTCTCTATGGAGCTCTCTATGAAGGTCTCTATGAAGGTCTCTATGAAGGTCTCTATGGAGCGCTCTATGAAGCTCTCTATGGAGCCCTCTATAGAGTGCTCTATGAAGGCCTCTATGGAGCTCTATATGGAGCCCTCTATGGAGCCCTCTATGGAGCGCTCTATGAAGGCCTCTATGGAGCTTTCTATGGAGGGCTCTATGGAGCTCTCTATGGAGTTCTCTATGAAGATCTCTGTGGAGCTCTCTATGGAGCTCTCTATGGAGTTCTCTATGAAGATCTCTGTGGAGCTCTTTATGGAGTTCTCTGTGGAGTTCTCTATGGAGTTCTTCTCTATGGAGCTTTTTATGGAGTTCTCTATGGAGCTCTCTATGAAGGTCTCTATGAAGGTCTCTATGGAGCTCTCTATGGAGCCCTCTATGGAGCCCTCTATGGAGCCCTCTATGGAGCTCTCTATGGAGCCCTCTATGGAGCTCTCTATGGAGGTCTCTATGGAGGTCTCTATGGAGCTAACTTTCAAGAGGGATATCTTTGTTATGGCAGCAGCTAGCTGCCATAACCCTGGTATCCTCTTCTTCGGCGGGCGGTCCAGTTTCCGATAATAGTGGTCTCTGCAGCGGATTCGCTGAGAGATCACTTTTATCGGCAGCGGGAGAGGGCCCCCCCCGCCACTTACTGGAGCCTTCGGTTGTGACGGAGGTGATCGGATGCTTGTGCTTCCTGGGTATGGAGACGAGTGAGGGGAAGATGGCCCCCCACCGTCTCGATACCATTGCAGGGCAGTATGGAGCTCTTGAAGGTCCATTTTTTTTCAAATGTCAATTTTTTTTCTTTTTATTGCATTTTAGTGTAATATGAGATCAGAGGTCTTTTTGACCCCCCCAGATCTCAGATTTAAGAGGTCCGGTCATGTTTTTTTTCTATTACAAAGTATGTTTACATTCCTTGTAATAGGAATAAAAGTGACATTTTTTTTTTAAAAGAACAGTGTAAAAATAAAAAGGTAAAATAAATAAGAAAAAAACCACGGGGGTCAGGTGGCACGTATGACGCCACCCGCGGCCATCTCGAGGGTTAGATCATTTATTCTGCATAATTCTGCATATTAATTTATTCTGCATTTAACATAAACAATATTTTCAGTGTTTACTCGATATTCAGTCAGTGCAGGCAGTGTATTAATATATATATATATACACACACACACTAACACACACACATATACACTGCATCCAGTGTAGCCTATATCTACAGTGCATTCCGTGGTGTACTGTTTCTACTACACTTCTGGTGGTGTACACAGTATCTAATACAGTGCAGTGCGGTGTTGCAAAACAAAATTTACAGCATGTCCAGAAGGCCACCAAGGAGAGGCAGAAGCTCACAGGCCACTAAAAGAGGGCAAGCAGGCTCTGTGTCTACAGCCAACAGTGCTGGTCGTGGACATGGTGCATCCTCTGCCGGTGGCCATGGGGCATGCTTGTCCTTTTTTCCTGCTGCTGGCCGTGTTATTGAGTCACAACATGCAGAAGAGTTGGTGGAATGGATAACAAAGCCGCCCTCATCCTCCTCATCCTCTGTCACCCAGGCTCAGAGTAGTTTGCCTTCCAATGCAGCTGCCAAAGTGGCCTATTCCACTGGATCCTTGACCACAGTCACTCCTTGCCTAGCCCCACCATCATGCATGGAGGAGTCCCCCAAACTATTTGACCACAGTGTCAGGTACATGCTGCAGGAGGATGCGCAGCAATTTGAAGCCTCCGATGTTGGTTCCCAGGTTGAGGAAGGGAGTAACGTGAGCCGAGAGAGGGGGTGCCCAAGAAGGACAAGAATCTGGCAGTCATGTTCCCCCAGCTGCAGCGTACTGCCAAGTTTGCTCCAGTGATGAGGAGGGAGGGGATGATGAGGTCACTGACTCTACTTGGGTGCCTGATAGAAGAGAGGAGGATGAGGCACAACTCCAACGAGGCAGGATGTCCTCTAGGGGGCAGTTTAAGGACAGCCACCATATTGCATCACACCGCAGAGCTCTGCAGGTGCAGGGCACTGCTGACTCCCCACTGACTTTGAAAAGTTCCTTGGTGTGGGCCTTTCTCGATACGTGTGTAGCAGAACGCACCATTGCTGTTTGCAACCTATGTCTGAAGAGGATCAAGCGTGGCCAGAACAGCAGCCTCTTGGGCACCACATGCTTGACCAGACATATGACGACCTCCCATGCAGTCCATTGGCAACAGCACTTGAAAGACCCACATCAAAGAAAAAGGCGGACCTCTCCAGGATCTCCACCCCCACTATACCTCCAGTCCTCTGAAAAACCTGCACTGAGAGAAATGAAGGTATAGCAATAGGTGTCCCAAGTACTTGCAACCAATCTGCTATCAGTACACCACCATCTGATTTTAGCAGGCAAATTTCCCTACCCCAGTTGCTAAAGCGTAAAAAGAAATTCGGTTCCAGCTATCCACATGCTCAGTGTCTAAATGCTAGCTTGGCCAAATTTCTAGCACTGCAACTGCTGCCTTTTCAGCTGGTAGACTGTGCTGTACCTCAGAGGCAGGTTGCAAAATGCCATTTCTTTTCACGGCTTTGGGGAGGAGGGGGGAGTGGCTGGGTGCACATAAGGGGCCCCCATTTCTTGCTAGTCCACCTTCAGGCAGCATGTCCATCACTGGGCAGGACACAGATGACCAGCATTTACTATCCATAGGTAAGGGGGTCATTACATGTTTATACGTCTTACCACATTTATTTTGTGATTGGGGGCTCTGATTAACCTAGGAGCATACCTTACACACATCATTTTTATTTTTACTACAGAAATGCTTTCCCCCCCCTTACATACCAGTATGGACATGCTTCTCTATGGGGAACCTCTGTGTGCGCTTGGCGCCCTCTCTCTCCCCCTGTCTGAGTGCTCCTCCCTCAGCTCCCGGACCTGACTCATTTGGTGGCCTGTGAATGTGGAACCCATGGAGTTTGCACTCCTCGGCCAAGTGAGTATACATTGGGGAAGTATGGCTTTTTGCCTCCCCTATATGCATATCTCTTTTTCCTTATGCACCATCAATTTTTACTTATTGGACTTTTTTATTTTTATATTATTCTATTTTTGTCTTTAGATGTGGGTGCTTAATTGCCCCTGAAGAGTGTTTGATACACGAAACGCGTCGGGCTTACTATATGCACCACATCAACATGTTTTTTATCGGGGTTACACATCTATAGGTTCCCTTATACCAATACTGTAATTGTGTGCATTTCATGGATGTTACAACTTTTTAATCATCTCTTGCCCGGCATCATTTGGGTTTTGTCATTTTTATTTACCATGTGTATATATAAGGATGTATATATATGTACAACACCTGACTGTATGATGCACATTTTGGAATAATACTGTGCCACTAGGCTATTGTTTATCAATAAATGGTTTATTATATGGTGATTGATCCTCTGGCCTTCTTTGCACACCTCATTTAAAGTCCCACTTTTCCCGTTTCCAGTATGCACAGGGATGGAGACCCACGTCTCATTTAAAGTCCCAACCTCGCTCCTTTAAATTTCTTTTCACGGAAAGCCATTCCGGCTCTCGACCGGCATGTAGAAGGCAATGTTTTGGCCTCGTTGGACAGGGCGGTCAGCAATAAGGTGCATATTATCATTGACTCATGGTCCAGCAGGCATGGGCAGGGACGTTACCTTTCCTTCACGGCGCACTGGGTAACTCTGCTGGCAGCTGGGAAGGATGCAGGATAGGGTTCAGTATTGTTGGAACTTGTTCCGCCACCACACCTTCAAAATGCTAGTGGTGATTCTGCCACAGCTCTCTCCTCCAACCCCTCCTCTTCTTCTTCCTCTATGGCCTCTTTTGCAGATGTGTCCTCTGAACCAGCGGGGCTCTGTAAGTGTTCAAGGGGCTACGCAAGCAGTCAGGCAAAAAGATGCCATGCGGTGCTTGAGTTGGACTCCTTAGGGGACAGGAGCCACACTGGGGCAGAGATTCTGTCAGCTCTGCAGGGGCAGGCTCAGATGTGGTTGACGCCATGCCAGCTTCAGCCAGGAATGGTTGCATGCGAAAATGGCACCAACCTTCTCTCCACCATCCGACAGGGACACTTGACCCATGTTCATGAGCAGGTACCATATTCTTGAGCGGTTCTTTTGCAGGTACCCAGGCTTACAGGATCTCCTGAGGCAGACCAAAAAAGTCTGTGGTCATTTCCGCCGGTCATACAATGCCAGTGCTCGGTTGGCTGACATTCGAAGGGAATGCAATCTGCCCACCAACCACCTAACTTGTGACATGCCCACCAGGTGGAGCTCAATGTTGGCAATGCTGTAGCAGCTGCACAAGCAGCAGAGGGCCATCAATGAGTACCTGTGTGAGTATGGCACCAGGACAGGGTCAGGGGAGCTTGGCTTCTTTTCACCACAACAGTGGCTACTGATCAAGGATGCATGCACTGTCCTGTCACCATTTGAAGAGGCCACGAGGATGGTGAGCAGTGACAGTACATGCATGAGTGACACTGTCATTTTAGTCTTCCTGTTGGAGCACACGCTTTGTGGAATAATGGACAAGGCACTTGAGGCAGAACAGCGGGAGGAAGAGGAGGACTTCCTTACCTCTCAAGGCCCCCTTTATCCAGATAGCATTCCTGCAGGCCCGCCAAACACACAGGAAGAAGAGGAGGAGGAGGATTGTGTCAGCATGGATGTAGAGGATAACACTCAGCAGCAGTCTTTAAGGGATGGTTTTCAGTCCCCAGAAACCCAAGGACTTGTACATGGCTGGGAGGAGGTTGTTATGGATCATACGATCCTTAGTGACCCAGAGGACTCTGAATCGAATGCCTCTGCAAACTTACAATGCATGGCCTCCCTGGTTCTGCAAAGCCTGCGAAAGGACCCTAGGATTTGTAGTATCGAAGAGAGGGAATATTGCTGGCTGGAAACCCTTCTCGATCCACGTTACAAGGGTAAGGTTGCAGAACTCATCCTGTCTTTGCAGAAGGAGCAGAGTATGAAACATCTTCAGGAGGCCTTGAAGAAAGGTTTGTGCAATGCATTTCCAGACCCTGGGAGGTTACAATTTCCTGGTGCTGGACGTGTTGCTGAATCTTTGTTCAGTCAGAGGAAGAGTGGTGGAGAAGGTGGCCGGCTGATCGATGCCTTTAAACAATTTTTCAGTCCTCAGCGCCAAGGTCTGATCGGTTCAAGCCACCATCGCCAGTGTCTGCATTACATGGTGCAGGAATATCTAGGGCAAGAGCAGACTTGGAGACCTTTCCAATAGAGCATCCACTGGGTTACTGGGTCTTGAGGATGGACCACTGGCCAGAACTTGCTCAATATGCAATTGAGCTACTGGCCTGTCCTGCATCCAACGTGTTTTCTGAGCGCACATTCAGTGTTTCTGGAGGGTTTGTAACGGATCAAAGAGTGCACCTCTCCACAGACTCCATTGATAGGCACTCATTCATAAAAAATGAATCAGTCTTGGATCAGCAGCTATCAAGCACCTGATGCTGATGTAACTGATTGAATTTGCTATGGATGTGGGATACTTTGAAGACTGCCTATGCTGACTATCCTATTCCTCCTCAATCTTGATGCTAGCTTTCAACAATATTTTTGGTTTAGGGCACCACCACCACCACCTAAGGCCCAATTTTTCATTTTTTCTCTTCTCTTAGGTAGTACAGACCAAGAAGAGTACCTGTCTTCTCTGGGGTAGCACAGACCAAGAAGAGTACCTGTCTTCTCTGGGGTGTTACAGACCAAGAAGAGTGCCTGTCTTCTCTGGGGTAGTATAGACCAAGAAGAGTGCCTGTCTTCTCTGGGGTAGTACAGACCAAGAAGAGGACCGGTCTTCTCTGGGGTAGTACAGACCAAGAAGAGTATCTGTCTTCTCTGGGGTAGTACAGACCAAGAAGTTGACCTGTCTTCTCTGGGGTAGTACAGACCAAGAAGTTGACCTGTCTTCTCTGGGGTAGTACAGACCAAGAAGAGGACCTATCTTCTCTGGGGTAGTACAGACCAAGAAGTTGACCTGTCTTCTCTGGGGTAGTACAGACCAAGAAGAGTGCCTGTCTTCTCTGGGGTAGTACAGACCAGGAAGAGTACCTGTCTTCTCCAGAGTAGTACAGACCAAGAAGAGTACCTGTCTTCTCCAGAGTAGTACAGACCAAGAAGAGTGCCTGTCTTCTCCAGAGTAGTAAAGACCAGGAAGAGTACCTGTCTTCTCTAGAGTAGTACAGACCAAGAAGAGTACCTGTCCTCTCCGGGGTAGTACAGACCAGGAAGAGTACCTGTCTTCTCCAGAGTAGTACAGACCAAGAAGAGTGCCTATCTTCTCCAGAGTAGTACAGACCAAGAAGAGTACCTGTCTTCTCTGGGGTAGTACAGACGAAGAAGAGTGCCTGTCTTCTCTGGGGTAGTAGTACAGACCAGGAAGAGTGCCTGTCTTCTCTGGGGTAGTACAGACCAAGAAGAGTATCTGTCTTCTCTGGGGTAGTACAGACCAAGAAGTTGACCTGTCTTCTCTGGGGTAGTACAGACCAAGAAGAGGACCTATCTTCTCTGGGGTAGTACAGACCAAGAAGAGTACCTGTCCTCTCTGGGGTAGTACAGACCAGGAAGAGTACCTGTCTTCTCCAGAGTAGTACAGACCAAGAAGAGTGCCTGTCTTCTCCAGAGTAGTACAGACCAATAAGGTGTTACAGACCAAGAAGAGTGCCTGTCTTCTCTGGGGTAGTATAGACCAAGAAGAGTACCTGTCTTCTCTGGGTTAGTACAGACCAAGAAGAGTGCCTGTCTTCTCTGGGGTAGTACAGACCAAGAAGAGTGCCTGTCTTCTCTGGGGTAGTAGTACAGACCAGGAAGAGTGCCTGTCTTCTCTGGGTTAGTACAGACCAAGAAGAGTGCCTGTCTTCTCTGGGGTAGTAGTACAGACCAGGAAGAGTGCTGTCCTCTCTGGGGTAGTACAGACCAAGAAGAGTACCTGTCTTCTCCAGCGTAGTACAGACCAAGAAGAGTGCCTGTCTTCTCTGGGGTAGTAGTACAGACCAGGAAGAGTGCTGTCCTCTCTGGGGTAGTACAGACCAGGAAGAGTACCTGTCTTCTCCAGAGTAGTACAGACCAAGAAGAGTGCCTGTCTTCTCTGGGGTAGTACAGACCAGGAAGAGTACCTGTCTTCTCTAGAGTAGTACAGACCAAGAAGAGTGCCTGTCTTCTCCAGAGTAGTGCAGACCAAGAAGAGTACCTGTCCTCTCCGGGGTAGTACAGACCAGGAAGAGTACCTGTCTTCTCCAGAGTAGTACAGACCAAGAAGAGTACCTGTCTTCTCTGGGGTAGTACAGACAAAGAAGAGTGCCTGTCTTCTCTGGGGTAGTAGTACAGACCAGGACGAGTACCTGTCTTCTCTGGGGTAGTACAGACCAAGAAGTTGACCTGTCTTCTCTGGGGTAGTACAGACCAAGAAGAGTATCTGTCTTCTCTGGGGAAGTACAGACCAAGAAGTTGACCTGTCTTCTCTGGGGTAGTACAGACCAAGAAGAGTACCTGTCTTCTCTGGGGAAGTACAGACCAAGAAGTTGACCTGTCTTCTCTGGGGTAGTACAGACCAAGAAGAGTATCTGTCTTCTCTGGGGAAGTACAGACCAAGAAGTTGACCTGTCTTCTCTGGGGTAGTACAGACCAAGAAGAGTATCTGTCTTCTCTGGGGAAGTACAGACCAAGAAGTTGACCTGTCTTTTCTGGGGTAGTACAGACCAAGAAGAGTGCCTGTCTTCTCTGGGGTAGTACAGACCAGGAAGAGTACCTGTCTTCTCCAGAGTAGTACAGACCAAGAAGAGTACCTGTCTTCTCTGGGGTAGTACAGACCAAGAAGAGTACCTGTCCTTTCTGGGGTAGTACAGACCAAGAAGAGTACCTGTCTTCTCTGGGGTAGTACAGACCAAGAAGAGTACCTGTCTTCTCTGGGGTAGTACAGACCAAGAAGAGTACCTGTCTTCTCTGGAGTAGTACAGACCAAGAAGAGTACCTGTCTTCTCTGGGGTAGTACAGACCAAGAAGAGTACCTGTCTTCTCTGGGGTAGTACAGACCAAGAAGAGTACCTGTCCTTTCTGGGGTAGTACAGACCAAGAAGAGTACCTGTCTTCTCTGGGGTAGTACAGACCAAGAAGAGTACCTGTCTTCTCTGGGGTAGTACAGACCAAGAAGAGTACCTGTCTTCTCTGGAGTAGTACAGACCAAGAAGAGTACCTGTCTTCTCTGGGGTAGTACAGACCAAGAAGAGTACCTGTCTTCTCTGGGGTAGAACAGACCAAGAAGAGTACCTGTCTTCTCTGGGGTAGTACAGACCAAGAAGAGTACCTGTCTTCTCTGGGGTAGTACAGACCAAGAAGAGTACCTGTCTTCTCTGGGGTAGTACAGACCAAGAAGAGTACCTGTCTTCTCTGGAGTAGTACAGACCAAGAAGAGTACCTGTCTTCTCTGGGGTAGTACAGACCAAGAAGAGTACCTGTCTTCTCTGGGGTAGTACAGACCAAGAAGAGTACCTGTCCTTTCTGGGGTAGTACAGACCAAGAAGAGTACCTGTCTTCTCTGGGGTAGTACAGACCAAGAAGAGTACCTGTCTTCTCTGGGGTAGTACAGACCAAGAAGAGTACCTGTCTTCTCTGGAGTAGTACAGACCAAGAAGAGTACCTGTCTTCTCTGGGGTAGTACAGACCAAGAAGAGTACCTGTCTTCTCTGGGGTAGAACAGACCAAGAAGAGTACCTGTCTTCTCTGGGGTAGAACAGACCAAGAAGAGTACCTGTCTTCTCTGGGGTAGTACAGACCAAGAAGAGTACCTGTCTTCTCTGGGGTAGTACAGACCAGGAAGAGGACCTGTCTTCTCTGGAGTAGTACAGACCAAGAAGAGTACCTGTCCTCTCTGGGGTAGTACAGACCAGGAAGAGTACCTGTCCTTTCTGGGGTAGTACAGCCTAGGAAGCATGTTCCCCCATGGGTGATTATGAAATGGAGAAAGAAGCTGAGGAAAGACTTTATTTGTGAGATTATATAGGAGAATGGTCACCAACCAGAGCCTTCCGTTTATTGGTGAGTAGCGATGGTATTGGGGGACTCTGTTATTTTACAGTCATATTTGGCGAGATGTTTGGATCACAATATCTTCCTTACACGTTTAGTAACATTACACGCAAGGCAATACTGTGCCTTTTTTATAATATATGTAATAGAGAATCTCCATAAATATGACCTGTAACCAGTATATTTTTAGAACATAAAACCTCCCAATTACCCAAAAACATTACTAGACAAAAAATGTGTTAGACATAATCAAAGAAGGAAAAACTAATAACAATAACAAACATGTATAGTGAAGCCAATGGGACAAAGGACATCTGAAAACTTGCACCCCGTGTACTGTGGGGTGGATTTACTAAAGGCTAATAGACTGGGCTCCGGGGCTTAGTGAATGAGACGAAGATTCACTTTCCAAAAAAATACCCAATCACATGCAAGAAAAATAAAAAACAGCAGTTTTGTTGGCACATGATTGGATGATGGAAGTAAGCAGAGCTTAACCCTCGTTTAGTAAATTCTGGAGCCACTGCACTTGCACAATTTGCCTTTAGTAAATCCTCCCTTTATATATGTTTCCAATGAGACTACAAAGGCCTTCTGGGGAAAAAATAATGACAAATAACAAAAAACAACCAGATCCGCCCCGTCATAATGACAAAAACCACATTCTTTTACCTCAAGCAAACGGTTAGGAGATACAGGTCAGAATAACCATCAAAAATTGTGCAGGTCAAAGTACCCCTCCGATTCAGACGTCTTGTAAGGACTGAAAGAGCTCTTCAGTGTCTCTAGATCAGGGGTCCCCAAACTGCGGCCCGGGGGCTGGATACTGCCCTTTGCTTGCCTTTATCCAAGCCTTGGGGCACTATCCCCTCCCCCCCACTGATATGAGATACTATTCTGCCAACTGACACCAACAATGGGGCCCCATTTCTCCCATTGACACCAACAATGGGGCCCCATTTCTCCCATTGACACCAACAATGGGGCACCATTTCTCCTATTGACACCAAACAATGGAGCACCATTTCTCCCATTGACACCAACAATGGGGCCCCATTTCTCCCATTGACACCAACAATGGGGCCCCATTTCCTCCATTGGCACCAAACAATGGGGCACCATTTCTCCCATTGACACCAACAATGGGGCCCCATTTCTCCCATTGACACCAATGATGGGGCACCATTTCCTCCATTGGCACCAAACAATGGGGCACCATTTCTCCCATTGACACCAACAATGGGGCCCCATTTCTCCCATTGACACCAACAATGGTGCACCATTTCTCCTATTGACACCAACAATGGGGCACCATTTCTCCCATTGACACCAACAATAGGGCACCATTTCTCCCATTGACACCAATGATGGGGCACCATTTCCTCCATTGACACCAACAATGGGGCCCCATTGCTCCCATTGACACCAACAATGGGGCACCATTTCTCCTATTGACACCAACAATGGGGCACCATTTCCTCCATTGGCACCAACAATGGGGCACCATTTCTCCCATTGACACCAACAATGGGGCACCATTTCCTCCATTGGCACCAACAATGGGGCACCATTTCTCCCATTGACACCAACAATGGGGCATCATTTCTCCCATTGACACCAACAATGGTGCACCATTTCTCCCATTGACACCAACAATGGGGCACCATTTCTCCCATTGACACCAACAATGGGGCACCATTTCTCCCATTGACACCAACAATGGGGCACCATTTCTCCCATTGACACCAACAATGGGGCACCATTTCTCCCATTGACACCAACAATGGGGCATCATTTCTCCCATTGACACCAACAATGGGGCACCATTTCTCCCATTGACACCAACAATGGGGCATCATTTCTCCTATTGACACCAACAATGGGGCACCATTTCTCCCATTGACACCAACAATGGGGCACCATTTCTCCCATTGACACCAACAATGGGGCACCATTTCTCCCATTGACACCAACAATGGGGCATCATTTCTCCCATTGACACCAACAATGGGGCACCATTTCTCCCATTGACACCAACAATGGGGCACCATTTCTCCCATTGACACCAACAATGGGGCACCATTTCTCCTATTGACACCAACAATGGGGCACCATTTCTCCCATTGACACCAACAATGGGGCACCATTTCTCCCATTGACACCAACAATGGGGCACCATTTCTCCCATTGACACCAACAATGGGGCATCATTTCTCCTATTGACACCAACAATGGGGCACCATTTCTCCCATTGACACCAACAATGGGGCATCATTTCTCCTATTGACACCAACAATGGGGCACCATTTCTCCCATTGACACCAACAATGGGGCACCATTTCTCCCATTGACACCAACAATGGGGCACCATTTCTCCCATTGACACCAACAATGGGGCATCATTTCTCCCATTGACACCAACAATGGGGCACCATTTCTCCCATTGACACCAACAATGGGGCACCATTTCTCCCATTGACACCAACAATGGGGCACCATTTCTCCCATTGACACCAACAATGGGGCATCATTTCTCCTATTGACACCAACAATGGGGCACCATTTCTCCCATTGACACCAACAATGGGGCATCATTTCTCCTATTGACACCAACAATGGGGCACCATTTCTCCCATTGACACCAACAATGGGGCACCATTTCTCCCATTGACACCAACAATAGGGCACCATTTCTCCCATTGACACCAACAATGGGGCACCATTTCTCCTATTGACACCAACAATGGGGCACCATTTCTCTTATTGACACCAACAATGGGGCACCATTTCTCCCATTGACACCAACAATGGGGTACCATTTCTCCCATTGACACCAACAATGGGGCACCATTTCTCCCATTGACACCAACAATGGGGCACCATTTCTCCCACTGACACCAACAATGGGGCACCATTTCTCCCATTGACACCAACAATGGGGCACCATTTCTCCCATTGACACCAACAATGGGGCACCATTTCTCCCATTGACACCAACAATGGGGCAGCATTTCTCCCATTGACACCAACAATGGGGCATCATTTCTCCTATTGACACCAACAATGGGGCACCATTTCTCCCATTGACACCAACAATGGGGCACTATTCCTCCACCGAATACCAAATGTGATGTTTTCTCCCACTGATGCCAGGAAAATTTCCAGTCCCGCTGGCCACAGTCCGGCCCCCTAAAGTCTGAAGAACAAAACAAAACACTTTCCTATATTCTAATATCTAAACAATGAGATGAGTTCCTTCAGTTGGTATTTGATTCAAGCGGTGAAGTAAGAGGTTCGCGTGTGAAAAGACTTTTTTTGGACAGACCTCGTGTTGTTTTATGGCTTCCATTTTATCATAAATAATATATAAATGTGCAGAGAGGAGGATTTGAGAATTACACAGAGAAGATAAGATGGGCCAGATAGTCACTCCACATGGTGGGGGGAGGGGGGAGCCTCCTCTGAAGGAGGTAAGAGAAGAGACCTTCTGTCTTTTGTTTGGTGCACTTCACTGGTTGGATGATTTTCACTTTCCATGAATACCCTTTGAACATATGTAATCCCCATGGGATCTCCAGCGGTTAAGGAGGGACCCCGCCCCACATTTAAGCATGCCAGTAAAGCCATACTGCTATTTGGTTGTACTTTATGGTGCTCTAATAACTAATGAAAACTCTGGAGCAGACTGTGAAGCATGGCGTGAGTGTTAGAGAGGACCGCTCTGTGAATGGATGTTGTGAATACTCCATAGGGTACAATACTTACAAAGTCGTCCCAGATGATGGACTCCACTATCTGGGTAGAGCAGGGACTAACCTGAGATACCTCCCTGGAACAGGACCAGGGCTGGACTGGGACAAAAATTTGGCCCTGGACTTCACCCAGACTGGCCCACTTTGACAGGTCTCTCCCATGCCGGCTTCCCACCCAAGCCCCCCCCCCACTAGCTATTAGCCGTTTTACATTATTTCTCTTATAGGCAGTATCAGTGGGGAAGCTAGACATTATTTCACCTGGGGCAAAGAATCAGTTTGGCGCCCACCCCCCCAATGGAACAAGATTAGGCAGGAAAGTGAGGCTGCCCTCCTTCCAGATCGTATGATGAGCTTCTAAGTGTTGACTCCTGAGCATCATGTCTGTATTCAGGCGCGCTGCATAACTAGCCAGGGAGAGGAGGTGAGCACTGCGGGGGGGGGGGGGGGGGACAGAGGACTGGAGGGAGGCAGCAGTCCACTGTCACTGAAATCGGCCCACTGAGCCATCGGCCCACCGGGAAACTCCCTGTAGTCCCAATGGCCAGTACATGCCTGAACAGGACAATTCTGATGACTCTGGTAGCTGGTCAGGAAGGTGAAGGAAGACCAATGGACAACACCGGCTGGCTTGGATGTTCCTCCTATGAAGCAGAGGTGGTCCATTCTGGTCAGTGATACCCTTGTAGCTCTCTGAGCCATAGCATTGGATGTGGACCTGTCCATTATTAGATCAAGATGGTGCCACGGATTTCTGTGACAGACCCAAACCTTCACAAAGCAGGAACCATTCCTCCACACGGGGAATCCATAATCAGATTGAAGACCCATTAATAGCTCATTACAAAGCTTCACAATTCTACATTTTATTGGGAATGATTTGTTCTCTACCTTTCTCATGCCAATGGAGGTCTCCACCCCAGGCTGGATATTAAAGCCACTATCATCCATGAAGGCCGGCTCGTTGTGGCCATGAACCAGGACACGCGCCCCGGCAACCGAGGACAGGAGCGGGATGTAGTCGTGCTGCTCGGTGCGAAGGACAAGTGTTAGACCTACAAAGATAAAAGATGTGTGACTAGTAAATATACTGCGACCAATCCCAACGTCACGAACACAAAGGTCTGCAAAATATATTATTCATTAAGATATCATTAAAAGGACAACATTGCTTTACGTTATACGGTCCTTTCCGGACCCTCAGAGGATTTGTGGGTAATACTGACCTGAACGTCCTCGCTGTGCGCCCTGCGCAGACGTTCTACTGAAGACATGTGCAATTCCTTTCATTATGTATCAAAATTCGGATGAACTTTTCATTATGTAGCCGTTTTTACAAATCACAATAGTAACAAATTTCAACAAATCCAAAATAAATTAAACAAACAAATTATTCAAATCAAAAATGAATTCAAATTTGAATATGAATTTGAATTTGAAAATGAATTTGAATTGGGAATGGAAACATATTGCAACAAATGTATAAATGACCTCGATCCTCTAAGCATAGGCGTGCGCACAGGGTGTGCCAGGTGTGCCTGGGCACACCCTAATCACCCCCTGTGGCGCACATTCCCCCTGTTTTAATCCCTGATATTTCACCAAAGCCCTCCAAAAAAAAAATAGTAAAACAAATACATTAAATACTTAATAATTTAAATTAAAATAACTAATAAATACATTTTAATAAATTAAAAAAATAAAATTGTAAAAAATAAAATAATAAAAAATAAAAATACTGACACCATCCACTGCCCTACTGATATCCTCCACTGCTCTACTGACACCATCAGTTTATATACATATATACACACGCATGTGTGTTTGAGCTTTGGGGTGCACACCTATGCCTCTAAGAACATGGATTGTAGAATCGAGTAATTAAAGGTGCACTGTGTACATCTTCCTCTCTCTGTATTTATTGAAGACTTCCTCAATTGGATGCTATATATTGGTGTTTAGTTTTGTAGGTTTCTTAGTCTTATTTATCTATGCTCTTTGGGATTAATTTTTACGTTGGAACTTGCCTAGATGTATATGTATGTGTGTATACCATGCTGTTCTATACATATGTACATCCGTGCATAATTAGTTGCTGATGGCTCTTGTATGTCATTGTATGTCTGCACTGTGGGGTGAACGAGGCTTCGATTGGACTGCAGAATGTCCTTAATGGGAACCAATTACTTCTGATTTAAACAAGGACTTGTGAACCACTGCGCATGCTCTGAAGAAGCTTGAGGTCAAGCAAAACATGTAAGCATTATACTATCATGGTATCCGTGGTGAAGACATGGTGAACCCCACCAGCCGCGGTGAACCCCCCTCAGCTCATCCCCAGTGGATATTTGATATCAATTACTGACTTGAACCTCTCTCTGTGGTGCTGCCGGGTCCAGGATTTCTGACACATACTTTCTGGTGTTGAAGCTGTGGGATTTATGAGGAGTGACTCTCATAACCACCTAATGGTGAAATCATTATTATGGGATATCCCACGTCTCGCTCCTCATGCAGTCGGCACAACACAAAGGTGATTGAAATGGAGACAAGAACATGGAGGCCAAAACTATCCATACAGAGGAGGCAAAACGCTGAGCTGCACTTTACTCAGACTATTTATCAAATCTATTACCAGCGTATCCCGTCATTCCATCTGTACCAAGTTTACTTGGACCTCACGGACCTCTCAGCACAGAACTCAGTCTG